>NC_137456.1:179907520-180190027 GCF_964235325.1 Thermobia domestica
ATGAACCCCGATGTGGACGTCCAGTGGAAGTTTCTGGTTCTTCGTTGGAATCGAGGATTGACGGACTTATTCGTGATAACAGAAGAATTACTGTTGAAATGATAGCTGAGGAAGTTCAAGTAAGTGTTGGAACTGTTCACAATGTCATTAGGAACATTTTAAAGTACAGAAAAACGTGTGCCAGATGGGTTCCCAGACAGCTTACTGACGCTCATAAAGAATCAAGGCTTTCCATTTGTCAAGCCTTAACGCAACGAAGTTTGATTGAAGGAGACGCTTTTTTTTGAAAGAATAGTGACTTGCGACGAGGCCTGGATCCATCACTACGACCCTGAGACCAAAAGGCAGAGTACGGAGTGGAAACACACTAGCTCTCCAGTTCGCAAAAAATTCAAGGTTCAACCTTCCGCTGGTAAAGTGCTGCTGACCATCTTGGGACTCACAGGGTCCAATCTATTGCAATTTCCTTGAAGATCAGCGAACTATCAATAGCCTATACTATTCTGAGATGCTAGAACACAAAGTTAAACCAGCTATCAGGAGCAAACGCCGTGGACTCTTGTCAAAAGGAGTCATTCTTCAGCACGATAACGCCCGCCCTCATACAGCTCAGCTGACCCGAGATAAGCTTCAAGAATTGGGTTGGGAGGTCTTACCTCATCCTGCCTACAGCCCAGACCTCGCCCCATCTGATTTTTACCTGTTTGGACCACTCAAAGACGCCCTACGTGGAAAAAGATTTGCTTACAATGAGGAAGTTAAGGTAGCGGTGCAAAGGTGGCTTCGGGGTAAATCGAAAGATTTCTTCGCCAAGGGAATTAGGAAGCTGCAAGAAAGATGGGACAAATGCATATCTGTAAAAGGTGATTATATTGAAAAATAGCCTTAGTTTTGAAAGATTCAAATATATTTTTATTGAGCTATAGCAATTTGTCTCTTTACTTATTGAATGCCCCTCGTACGTACACAAAAAACAAAACAATTACCTATTATTTCTTTTTGTTCCTTAGATATTCGGTAAGCTTCGACATACAAATTAGCATTTTCATGTTATATCTAATCTACAGAGCAATTTTTGATTAACAAATAGACGTAACATTTCTCGAAAATTGAGACAAGACGGAATTTTTTAAATAATATTTCTCCTCTTGTCTCAAAAAGGAGACGAGAATTATCATAGTTTCATAGGCAACACTAGTTTTAGCTATGTTTCGTACAACTCTATATACTCCATTCTCATTGCAACCAATGTTAATTTGACCGCACATCCTCATTGAAAACATCTTCACTGAAACCAGACATATCCTTGGCTTAAACAACAAACAACTGTAAAGGAACTTTCTAGTAGTATTGACAATAATATTGATGGGCCAATAATTGTTTCAATGTTATTGTCAATATTCCCAACCAAATCACAGTACTCATGTTTAGATTTCAATTTCCAGATTTACTTCAACATCTCAGTTCAATCTGTCAATATCGTTGTGCTGCTTGTAAGAATACAGATAATATTTCTAAATATTGTCAATAATATTGTGCGTGTAGGATCCCCTTTAAGCTATGATGTTATTAATTGCAATCAAAGCATTAAGCGTGCATATGTTATGCAGCAATTGATAAGACACGTATATCAGGAAAAAATTGCAATACGTATTATGATCATAAAACGAAGAGAGTAAGCTTATCTTTGTAGCAATAACTGCAGACCAATTAGTTTCCTACTGCCATGAGGAAATGCAGACATCAAGACCTCAGATGCTGTAAATGTGTACATAGGAAGGAACGTGCCTCAGACAAAATGATAAATAGTTGTTAGTGCCAGGTCAAATTGCTTTCACCAACGTGACCATATTGCTCGGTCGTCATCCTCTTGTTTTCATTTCTTTCTTCTCTCTCTTTCTCTGGGACTGAACAACTCTTTCCTTTCAGGGTCGGATGTTGCACGTGACGATTATATAGAAACAGAAGGTCACTGCACTAGTGTAATATTAAAGAGACAGAGGAAACAAAATATGTCAAAATTTATCTATCACGTTACAATAATGCAGGGGAATATCTACTATCGGTCTTGAACTAAATATTCAAAAAATTCACTCAGTGTTCATATAAAGCTCTACTTAATTCCTGTCGGCTCTGCTCTGAATCTAGTTTGCCAGAAGCCTAAATGTAGAGTGATAACTATAACATTAGCTATTGCACTGTATGACAATTTCAAGAGACAACAGCATCGAATTATTCCTGTGTTTCTGAAAATTATCAGTCGGTTGAGAATCAAGTGGCATTTCACACTTAGAAAGTATCATACGTACAGCGAACCACAAAAGTATCTCCCCCTCCTAAGTGCTCTAATTCCATTACTTGAGGTCCAGGTAATTTGCAGTTGTGAGAACGCCTAGACAGATGCAACCAAAGTAACTTTCCTCGGCACTGACAGCAGTTGGTGGCCCCGATCCAGGTGTTTATGCAGGTAAAATTGTAAGTAGGTGACTAACAAAACAATTCTCCATTCTAAGATGAATCTTTGTGGTTCCGATCGTGTTTTCCAAAGAACGCATTATATATTAATCTCAATATTGCTGTGTATGTAATCTATATATATAAAAGAGAACGTACAAATCCTTTGTCCGCTCATCACGCTAATACGGCTGAACCAATTTCTTTTATTTTTGGGGGGTTATTAGGATTTGGACCCTAGATGGTTTTTATCATATCACTTTAATTTTCAATTACCAGTGTCTTGAGATAATTGACCATTCAGGTGTCCATTACGTACAAATCCTTTGTTAGTTCATCATAGGTATAAAATAAACGTATGTATATGCAACCCGCATGACCGTGTCACTCGGCGGGTTAACATAAATGACAGGCGTTATAATGGTTTTTATCATATCACTTGAAAGCGAAAAAGTAAAAATTATCTAAGTAACAAAGTTTATTGCGTTCGGGGGTGACCGCAGCGAAGCGGGGCGGGTTAACATAAATGACAGGCGATATAATGTTAACATTTACTGCAATCTTCTATGGTTTTTATCATATCACTTGAAAGCGAAAAAGTAAAAATTATCTAAGTAACAAAGTTTATTGCGTTCCGGGGTGACCGCAGCGAAGCGGGGTGAACGCTGCTAGTGTATTATATCTTTATATACTGTATGGTTAAAGAAATAAAAATACTGACCACGCATAAATCAGGAAATGCTTGAAAGTAGCTGAAAATATCAAATCTAGAACAACTGCTGGAAACAAGTTTGTAAATGATTGCCTCCATTGAGAGACCTTCTCCGATTCTCCTCATTCCAACATGTTTTCCTTTCTGGAGAAGGGAAGATCTTACTTGTCACACTGAGTAAGTATTGCAATTAAACATTTGAAAAAGTTTCAACCTGGCTGGGGCTTGAACCCGGGTCCACCGAATAGAAGTTCAATGCGCTAATCACTTACCTCCTCAGTCTTTATTATACATCTACGGGACTGTACAAGACTACAGAAATTTACATAATACCGTTGGCTCCGTCACAAAACACTATAACAAATACTGAGACACAAACACTAAGACTAACATAACAATTGAGTGCACTTCCAAAGGGAAGCTAACAGTAACGAACAGGAAAGGGAGGACTTACGAAAGTATTACTTCTAGAAATGTACTAAAATATCGCTTGTCCAAAGCAGACGAAAAAAGCTTGTAACAAGTGCGTTTAAGAAAGTCGTAATAAGTATGAGCGTCCATCAATGGGGCGTAGAGGTGAATATAAACGATGATACATGCGACTAGAAAAAGAACGGCGTGATGTTTTGTAGGTGGGAAAAACGGAAATCCGGAAACAAAATATAAGACACCGTGAACTGATGGGAGGTCGTTGACAAATTCTTCCTAATAAAGTCGTGAGGCAATTCCAAATAATTGGAGCACCGACGCAACAAGTGTAACGCTGGGACAGCGTGTCTTCTGAGTACATCTGATGCACTGAGCGTCAGGGAGACGATGCAGCTCAAATATACGAGCATGGGTGGGTATTAACTGATGAACCACTTGAATCCAGGTCGCCAGGAAATGGGAAGGCAAACGGGGCAGAGATGTTAGAACAAACTTGCGACCAATTAATCTGTGGAATACGTAAGAGAGTCGAATAGAAAGTGTAAGACGCAAATAAATGGTACAAGGTACGTGAAGTATGGCCTTCAGGGCTTAGTACCACACCTGCATAGGTCCAGTACTGTATTAATGAAAGAATGTAAGACGGGCAACAGTCATAGAATTGAATGAACGGGGGGTTGAGAGAGAACTCATAACTCGGCCAAAAACAACGGATCCACTGGTGTGTAAAGGACTCGGCGTTATAGAGTGAGTGTCTTAAGCAAATTGCACAATTTTACCATTTCAATGTTGTAAAACTCTTGTTTCGGTCATAATAAAATAGAGGGTGTTATGTAGAAACAATAGTCAAGAGAATTCTGTGGGTGCATGCAAGAACCTAACATTTTTGTGAAAAGTGAGTTATTGCTATTCATGAAGGCTCCAGAGGTCATTCGACTTCCTGAAAAAAGTGCAGAGTTGTAGGAACTTTACAAATCCACCAAAAGTTGGCGCGCACATCGTATCAGAAATTGTAATTAACGCTTGTAGCGTGCAAGAACCTGATATGTTCTCGCCGCATTCTACTCTTCCCACTCTTGATGCAAACGACATTGTAGTGGATTCTTGATGTAAAACACAATTTTCCGTTACCTTGTCATACTTTTCTATATTGTGACAGGGATTTTGGAATTATTGAAAAGAAACAAAAGGTCTACAACAGCAGTATACACTTCACATCAGTGGGCCGACATTGTTAGAACATCAAAAAGAGCCAAACATTTCCAAGTAACAGAAATGACGAGAAATATGTTCTTTTCCCTTCCTCTTGTTGTTTCATCATTAGTCTTCCGCAAAGAATGTGTTCAGGGTAAATCAGTTTACATACAGAAAGCTTCCAAAATTAGAATTACCAAAGAGAAACAAGGTATTGTCCATATCGCTTACTTCTACTTTGATATAACTAACTGGCAAACAACCAACATCGCCAGGATTGGCCAGCACCCACGTCTCAAGGAATTGCTTGCTCTGTACTTCGGACGAAGAAACTTGTGTGGTGCGAAAGTAAAGGATTTGCTAAAACTTCTCATATAAACTTCACCAGAATTTCGAGACTACTGCGAAAGTAAAGTCGGCGCGACCAAATCATTCTCACACGGCTCCAAAGGAAGCGAAACACCATTAAAGTAAGCCATATGTTTCCTTGTTACATAAGAGAGAAAAATCAACAAGTCCTTTTACTTGAGGATGGTCTTCCGATTGAGCTGGTGGTGAGGAAAAAAGTATGCTGATTTTTTAAACTTCTTGTACAGAAAGCAATGTACAAACTTGGTCAACACGTTGTATAATCTCTATAGCTCCATACGTAATGTTGGATCTACTTTAAAATGACTTTTTTAAAAACATTTTTTATGTTATTGATACATTAGCAAAATATACACACTTTTGGTATAAGTTTAGCGATGGCAACAGCGCGTCCTATTGACACTTCACTCGTGCCGCTTTTGGTTTGTTTGGAGTGTTGTTTGTAAGCAGTTAGGATAAATGTTTTGCTTGAGTGCAAAGGAAGCCGGTTGAGAACGATTTCAACGTGGCAAATATATTCAGAGTTTTACTGCATCCCCAAAGAAATTACGGGGTTTCTCCAGGTCACCATACGGAAAGAGCTCTAGACGTAGAAAGTGGTGACAATCAACAGTAGTGTCACTATCATGTAACATATCAGGTTCATGCACGCTAAGAACTGTCTGCCGAAGGTGCCATTTTTCTCTCCAACAATTGTGCACGAAACGTTTTCACATATACCCAGACAGCGATTTCTGGATATTATGGTATGATCATTTATTAAATACTGAAACCAAAATGTAATGATCAAAGCAATAAATATAGTTATTATATCCCGAAAACTTTACAGCTCTTTATTTCAAAATGCTTTATATACATTGCAGATTGTCGAGTTCAAAGCTTAATCCAGGTTGCTATTGTGCTGCCAAAATGTCTTGAGCCGTGGCAAAAATGCGAACTAAAGCTCACACCCTCACACACTCACGCGTTGAGCCAATAAGAATTCAGCTGTTGCTAAGCGAGAGAAAGCGAGTGGAATTCCTTCAGCCGATAGCAGCGCTTGCAACGGAAGACTAGGGATCAAGTCAATGTGGTATATTTATAGATATTGGGGAAATAAAATTCTCTAACCGTTGGCCCTCGAAGACGTGATGTGTGGCCCGAACAATGAAACGTACTTTATATATATGCGGCTCCACTTCCGTTTTGAAAATTATACCACCAACGTTCCACCAGCGGCAGAGACGCGACGAACCACAAAATTACTCCCCAAAAATATGCTAAATCACCTATATGCGTGATTTGTTTACATCACAGTGAGTCTAGAAAAACATTTAAAAAAGTACCCCGACGCGGTCGCGAACCAACAACCTTACGATCCGAAGGCGCGTGTTCTTCCGATTTACCACAGAGGCGATGAAGGAGACGTCGCATGTAAAGGAATAAATCATTGAGGTCTTTAATTTGGCCAATCAGAGTGCTACTGTAACCGTGTATATTCGAAGATAACCGTTTAGGATAAGAGGAAATGCGTTCGCCATATAATTCTACAATAAAATTACGCGCATCTATTTACTTTATTTCATAGTTCTCCCATATTCACTTTCTAATGATCAGCGACAATTGCCACCGAAATTATACAATTATACGCGCTCATCTCAATATTTTTATTTCATAAAGTAGAGGCAGGAATTACTCTTGCCCCCTGAGCTCACTTTAGAAACAATTCGCCTGGAAAAATTAATATATAATAATAACCGCAATGCATATGACTGGCGATAGTTCGTATTGGTCCGTTCGAGTTTCTTGACGACGAATCAAAGGAGCGCGGCCAAAATGAAGTCCTCGCTGCCAGGGGCAGACTGGCCCGGACGGGAAGGCGGGGATTCCCGCCTGGGCCCCGTCAATCAATCAATCAATCAATAATAATAATAATAATAATAATAATAATAATAATAATAATTATTATTATTATTATTATTATTATTATTATTATTATTATTATTATTATGCGTATAATTGTATGAATTTCGATGGCCACTGTCGCCAAATATTAGAAAGTGAATATGGGATAACTATGAAATAAAATAAATAGATGCGCGTAATTTTATTATACAATTATATGGTGAACGCCTTTCATCTTACCCCAAACGGTGATTGTCGAACAGACACGGTTAAAGGAGCATTTAAATTAAAGAGACTCAACGATTTAACTCTCTACAAAGAGACGTTGCTTGTGTGAGTCACAATGACTTACTCGAGATTTCCCTGTTTAACTCAGTTATATAGACTCCTCAATGAGGAACTATCACGAAACGTTCTTCAAGTTAAGGCTACTTCATCGTTTTCAGCCCGATTTACAGTACAATTCTTCTTTACCTTCTAGTTTTCAAAGAATAAAAGACGGTAGAAATTAATTTCACAATCTTTGAATTATGTCAATGTATAGAAATAGTGTGTGCTATGTTAATCTAATATAACTACTAGTTTATTTTCTTATGCTTGTATAAGGAATTGATGGCAAAGTGTAAAAACAGAGAACTGCCATTACAGCGACCCGGGTTCCACGAATTTCGTCGTGGTATTTATTTTTTCTTTATTGGAAGGTATTGTTTACGTAATTGATATTGTAATTCTGTTATTCCTTTATTATTATTATTATTATTATTATTATTATTATTATTATTATTATTGCAAAGTCGAGACTTGGCTACATATTATATATTTTATGAATTTTCTGATTGGATTTCAAATCTTTTGTTGAATAACCAACACACTCCATTGTTGGGGCTAGTGCTCTTAACGGGTCGGGTCGGGTCGGGTTGAAGACCTACCCGACCCGACCCGTGACTCGAATTGACTGACCCGATCCGACCCGACCCGAACCGTGATCCGACCTGATTGACCTGACCCGACAACCCGACCCGAGCTGACCCGATTGACCCGACCCGAAAACCCGACCCAAGTTGACTCGATCCCAGTCTGGTCAGGTCGGGTCACGGGTCGGGTCGGGTCAACCCGATCCGTTTGAGAGCACTATGGTCACGACACTGGGTGAACGCCAAAATGCACTCCCATTGGGAATTAAACCCGGACCACGTGTACCGAAGTCTTACACGTTAACCACTAGCTAGATCAAGCGGGGGATTTGTATATGCATCTTAATGAATATTTGGCACTTTTGAGGTTTGGTTATTTCTTTTTATAACTGATACCAATGTCCGATGTGGGAGAATTTTTTTCTTGCTTTAGTTCTATGTGACGAGATTTTTCTTCAAGGTCAATGTTCTCACCTGCTTGGACGGCAGGGGGTCTTCTCGGAAGGCAGTAGCAAGAGTCTCTTGGCGGAGACAAAAGGAAATCGTTTAACTACAATGATAAGGGTTGAGGAAACAGGAGCACACCTGTGATTTTTTTCAACCCTTCAACTTTCATTCCAAAATAGGTTCTTATGATTCCGGGACCCGTGCCACTTTGATTTTTCTTTCTCGGTAATTAAAACTTATTTTACAGTATATATAGTTGCACGTAAGAAGGTACAAAATATGAATTTTGTAATTTAAAATTTAAAGATACAGTATGATATTTAATTATAAAATACTAATTTTATTTAATCACTTTCAGCCCAACAAATGAAATTCAAACAATTCGCTCCCTGGATCTTGGTCATCAATACTGCGTCTTATTCTTTGTCTTGCAGTCAAGTCTTAGTCCTGCATTTCGTAGTCTTGGTGGTCCTTCATGCTATACAAGATCCAAGAATGCTCGCCTCATCGGTAGAAATGAAGACGAAGTGTGATTTTGATTATGGTCTTTCATACTATACGGAAAGCAAGAAAATACGCTCATCGCTACTTAGTGATAACCAAAACAAGGCCAAGAGCAAGATTACTATGAAATTCGTCTTGCATATCCAATCTTTATCTTGTTCTTGTATCGATGTCCTTGGGCTTGGTAAAATAAAATGAAATATTCAGTTTAAGGTCCCTCGATTCTGCACCGAGGCTAAGGGATATAATGACCATGAGAAATGAATGAAATGGTGGAATGAAGAAAGTGGAAGAAAACAGGAGAACCCTGTGAAAACCCACTACACGGCGTATCTCCACCACAAAGCCTACTTAGCACAAGCTGCGATCGAACCATGGACACCATGCACCAGAGATGAATTCTCTACCACTGAGCCGCCGCAGCTCTGCTTGGGCTTGGTCGTCCATATCCAATCTTTCTTTTGGCCTTACTTAAACAACTTCTAGTTTTGTTCTAAATCCAGACTCCATATTGGCGTAGATAAAATATATTACAGTCGATTGGTAAAATCAATCTTCTACATTTAAAAATTAAAGTACACATAATTACAAAAATAAGCATTTACCATAAAAGCACTAGCTGCAAGTGTTCAAAATAGATTTATGGTTTCTATAAAATCAATTGAAAATTGATATCTTTAATTAGGCAGCTAGTTTTCGACTCCAGCCGAGTTTAAGCTCAACCTAAACTCAGTTGACCAAAGTGAACTGACCCGACTGACCCGACAACCCGACCCGAGCTGACCCGATTGACCCGACCCGACAACCTGATCCGAGCTGACCCGATTGACCCGACCCAACAACCCGACCCGAGCTGACCCGACTGACCCGACCCGAGTTGACCTGACCCTACCCGACCCGTAACTCGACCCGAGCTGACCCTACCCGTTTGAGAGCACTAGTTGGGGCTTTGAGGGAGAGAAATATCATCCTGTTGCTTTTTATTTGTTTACTTGCACCCTACAACAAACCTGGATACTACATTTTACCTTTCTATATCTACTAGGGATAACCAGAACCGGTTTCTGGTGGAACCGGTTTTCGGGTCTGAACGGATCCTGTTCTAGAAGATCCGGTTCCGGAACCGGTTTTTCGGATCCAAGTCTGGAACCGGTTCTTAGGATCCAGGTCTAGAACCGGTTCTTCGGATCCAGGTCTAGAACCGGTTCTTCGGATCCAGGTGTGGAGCCGGTTCTTCGGATCCAGGTCTGGAACCGGTTCCCAAGATCCGGTTCTGGAACCGGATTTACGGACCCAGGTCTGGAACCGGTTCTGAAAACCGGAACTCCAAGAACCGCTGGAACCGAAACTTTGTGACCATCCCTACGCTAAACCCAAGCTACTGGGAGACTGTGAACAGTGTGCTAGATGAAATGGTGGAATCGACAGGCAGGCGCCCAGGCGGTGGCCGCTTGTCTCATTTGGCTAAATAAACTGGGTAACTGGCAAACTCATTGGCTATACAGGCAAATTGGCCAACTCATTTGGTTAAACACCCACTGGTGGACCAATTTTTTTTTCCTGGGAGCTCAAGCGGGTTTGGGCGGGGAAGGCACAAGCGCATGGTCCTCTATGCATTGTTTGAAGGAAAACTTTCTTCCTCCTTTACGGGTCTTAGTGGTCTTTCCGATCCAGGTCTGGATCCGGTTCCTAAGATCCGGTTCTGGAACCGGGTTTTCGGATCAAGGTCCGGAACCGGTTCCAGAACGGTTCTCGGTTCCGCCGGAACCGGAACTTTGTGACCATCCCTAATATCTACGGGAAGTACCCTAAAGCTTTTGATGATCATAAGACAGTAAGTAAATAAGTGATGAGATCAATGAATTTCGCGTATTAACAACATTTAAAGTATAATGTTCTTCTAAAAGTCGTGACGTGTTTCGGTAAAATATGAAAAATGATGATTTGTGGATATACTAGAGTTATTCGCATCATGCAATATTTATGTCATGAATAGCTAAGATGTTGGGAGTTTTGTGTATTAATATTGCTCTTTGTTTGGTTTGGTTTACAAATTTCACAACACATAGAAGATGGAAGACCAAAAATTGCATGTTCACCATATTTTATTGTTTTACTTCACGCAAGGGAAGAACGCGCGAATAGTGTTTGGGATTTTTACTGTCCTCAATGTTTCTGTGTTTTTGTCCCTGTTCTTAAAGAGTTATTGGAAAAACTGTAAAAATGAGTAAAACGCGTAAAAATAGGAAATATAAGGTACTGAGGAAGATTCGTTAGATTAGTTAACTTTTTTAAAAAAATAATCCAGTGTCCTAAAACACCAGATTCCAATCAATATGAGTATCTGTCCATTACCGTGCTTTGAAAAATCAGGGCCCGAGGCGAGAGCATACGTCAGCGCCTCCGTACATATGAGCGAGGTCGCTAGAAAAAGCGCGAAACGCTACCATGATTGGCATAACAAAAGTTTCAAAAATAAACCCTGCTTTTCCTTGATTCTGAGCGCATTAATACTTTTTCCTTATTTTCTTTTTTCCTCCCGAATTTTGCGCTCCCCTATTTGGGCGCCTGGGGCTGTAGCCCCGCTCGCTCCTCTGACGGCACGGTACTGTGCCTATTAAGGGTTCGAAGCAGTCTAAGTGCTTCGAATCCTTGATAAACATAGTGCGCGAGAAGAGGGAATCTTCTCTCCGCGGGAGAAGAAGAGAGGCGGAGCCTAAGCTCCGCCCTATTTCTTCTTTTTCCGCGGTTTCGTCTGCCGACAGAAGTAAACCTTTTTTTTTTTCGATACGAAAAATCTACGATTACATTCTACGTACGGGCAACCGTTTAAGTGGTTGTTCGCAGAAAATTCCGTTCTCCGGACAGCGATATATTGTATATACAAATATACGGAATCCTCTTGCTTACTACAGAAAACAGTGCAGAGCATACGTTATCCGTATGCTACATAGGCATTGTCCTTAGATGTTACATTATGCCGTTGTAGGATGACTGATATCTAACAGTCTTCCTTATATTACATACATATATATATATATATATGTTATCTTCGTCAGCTATATGTTATATACTTCCATTTGTATGTGAGATCCTGACCGCCTATATTGTTTCATACGGAAGTACGTATAGATGGAATACTTATACAGAAAGTATTATAAAACACGTGTTTTCAGTTATACGCTTCTTTACGTTAAGTCCAAAAACTACAGGATTTACAAATGTAACATACGGTTTTGCGTACGCCACATACATTTTTTCTCAGTGCAGGTGATCGCTAGTAAGATAAAAGGCAGAACACATGGACAGAGAGTAACACCAAGCACCGTGACTTACACTATGTTGTCAAATTTCTTAGAGACAGCAATCAGGGTTGCAAAGTCCATATTAAAACAACTATTTTTTTCTTTGGTCGTTCCTTATTCGTATACAGGAATAAGTGTCAATATTTTTTTCTTAAATATTTTTCTTCGTATTAATTGAAATGGCATGTGACTTTTTGAGACTATATTACATAGTCGCTCTTGGAAATCAGCAATACTCTTTGAAGTATTTAAGTGGAAAGTAATCTATTCTGCAATGCATCATCTGCATATGAAAATGTTGTCAAAGGTCGGAAAAAAATTAAATACTTTTTAAATTTTATTTTGTGCATCAAAGTAAATTGTGTTAAATGCAGGGCTAAATATGCATTAATATGTCTTTCGTTGTTTGAAACGAGAAAACAAAATTTATTTATCATGTAATATGTAACTTGATTTTACACAACCCTTTCAGTTTTGCTATTGTGAAGCATATGATACCTAAATAAAACAAGAATGGCAATGGTGTGGTCGGTCAGGGGTCTACCTACTAGTGGTGGGCACAAAAACCGGTTTTTCGGTTTTAGGTTTTTAGAAAAACCGGTTTCGGTTTTCTTCAAAACCGATTCGGTTTTTCACCGAAACCGGTTATCGGTTTTCTCCAAAACCGGTTCGGTTTTTACCTGGTCCGGTTTCGGTTTTCTTCAAAACCGATTCCGGTTTTTTTCAAAATTTGTTCTATTTCTGACCAGAATGGTGTTTCGTTGTTCTCCGGAAACCGAATCCATTTCCACAGAAATAGTTTTATGTGTTTTCGAAAAGTTTTCACCGAAACCAGTTTCGGTGTAAACCGAACCGATTTTGGAGAAAACCGAAACCGGTTTCGGTGAAAAACCGAACCGGTTTGGGAGAAAACCGAAACCGGTTTTGGTGAAAAACCGAACCGGTTTTGGAGAAAACCGAAATGTCGGTTTTTCGGGTTTCGGTTTTTATAGAAACCGGTTATTGGTTTTTATAAAAACCGGTTTTGCCCATCCCTACTACCTACCAACAGGACAACCCGATTTCGATTTTCTATAGGATGGGATTTATTAGCCCGTTCTGTCCAGATCCAAATGTGGCTCAGCATCTGTCAAATGGCTACATTGAGTTTTGTATCCACTCTTCTCAATAGCAATACCAACATATTCATAGTGCAGAGACTTATACTATTAACACCGTATTTGAGCCTTACTCTCTTGAGGGAGTATCTTTACATTCTACCTTGATAAAAGAAACATTCTTCATCGCGTATCTGTTCTGAATTACACTAGTGAATTAAAGGTGAAATGAAGGAAATTTCAGAGTAAGACTCAGGCGTGTTTCCCTTATTTCACGAATGCAAGTAAGCCCAATTGAGAGGGAATTAATACAAATGTAATGTTTTCTTTTACGAGCTTAATTTCACAGAAGCTTTGGAATTCTGTATTTATTAGAGTACATTTGTAATGATAAGGATAGTCTTGCAACCAACTTGACAATGTCACAAAACAGGCTGCTAAGGAACAGAAAGTTCCAATATTTTAGCATATGGGATTTAAATTTGTTTTGAAAATCCAAAGAAAGTTTTAAAAAACGTTAGGAGCCTCTGGCTCTTCTGAATACTAATCTGGGGCTATGGGAACGCTAAGTAGAGTCATATATGACGAGATTTACATTATAATGATTAGAAGATATGGAACGCCTAGCACAAAATCTATCATTTCACTACAAGTAGCGAAATTACATCTCAAAGTACAGTTTGAGAAGAGAGAAAGGTTAAAACTTTACTACTTTTATTGACTAGTGAAGGAAATATTCAGAAATATTAACATACAGTTTATGAAATGTTTTAATGAAAAGTACTGGCATCTTGATAGCCTGTAACCTGTTCTTTGGTTCAATACATTGCTTTTTTGTTTTCCTATGCACTTGCCTTATCCTATTCTGGAATTCCTGCTCCTACACAGTTCTCATCTGAAGACTTTACCTTTCGTTTCAAAGGAAAGTATATACATTTCATTGCTTACACTAGCGATTGCAGTATAAAACAAGGAATTTTAAAACTCATTTCTCTAGAGAAATAACTTTTCCTACTATAACTAGAAATAAAGCAGCTTCCTGATTAATTTGGAGAAGTTTTGTATTAGTAGTTACTTTAAGTATTTACTTTCAAAATTAAGTTTTGGAATATGTTGAATAACCTGCATTTTCAAGAAACTAATCATAAAATGAACAGGGAGAGACTTTGAAATATATTGATCCCCAGCTGAAAATTGTTTGCTTTTCTTTAATAATAATAATAATAATAATAATAATAATAATAATAATAATAATAATAATAATAATAATAATAATAATAATAATAATAATAATCTTTCAGTGTACCAAGTGATCCTAGGTGGCGTTTGTTCCTTTTTCCTTGCGTATACACCCATAACTCGTGCATGCAGAGACAATCGTTCCACTGTCTTCTATACATCTTAACAATGCAACGAATTTTCAATAAGTTAATTTCGATATTCTTTTGCCAGCATTTGAGACGAGACCAAAACTTTCGTTTCGATCGTGTCCCTTGTCTCGATTTCGGTATTACCTCTAGCTACTACTACTACTACTACTACTACTACTACTACTACTACTACTACTACTACTACTAATAATAATAATAATAATAATAATAATAATAATAATAATAAACATGTAGGCATTTGTATGTCTGGGTGTAATGGAACACATGCAATTATACGAGTAGTTTAATATGTAGTTTACAGAATAATGTACTGTCCGATAGGGGCGACCCCACAGGGGTGGTCCACTGGTTCCGAAGCCCCCCAGAACTTCCTAACTCTACATACGTTTGTACACTTTCTCAATAAAACTATACTTGTTTATCAGGGGAATGATTGATGTTGCATGACAATTTGATCTTTCTTTTCATCTGTACTCCTTCTAATATAAAAACAATCTACTTCTATAATTTATTTTCTGAAAATATAGATGGAAGTATTTCACAATTACTTATCTTCTTTTCGGATGAGGAATAGTCCCGTTCAATACAACATAGACATAGCTGCTTGTGATATTGGAGCCTCCTCCTTACGAAACTTGGACCCTTCTCAATGAAACTTTCTAAGTGCGCGCCTGCTGTCCGATATATTGGAACTGTTGTTATAAAAAATGTACAAGTTCAGCTTTACGTAATGTTTACAATAATGGTTTTAACTCCAATACAAAAATTGCTTATAACTAGCCTTGTCATCTCAAGCCAACAATCTACGACATATTTTTTTTTTTTTTTCATTAAATTCAGATTAGGGATCACTCGAATGATAAAATTGAACAATACAGTACAGTAACTAAATAACAGTAAAGAAACATGTACCACGGAAACGGACAGTAGAAAAAATACTAAAAACATTTCCTGGACCGGTCTAGGTCTTCGTACAAAATATTCAAGTTTAATTCAGAAGGAAATTTAAGGTATATTTCTGTATCTGTCAATGAGAATAAACCATTCATGCCTATTCCAGATTGACGGATTCATACTCTTTATTACTATTTTTATAGGTTAATGTTCAGTTTTTTAAATAAATAAAATTAATTGATTTATCTTAAAACGTTAAATTAAGTATTTAATGCACAAGCTAGTTGTATCTGAAACTTTCCTTTTTAATGAAATCTATCCCATCAAGAATACCCACACTACAGGAAAGGTTTGAATGAGCGACACGTGTGTTTCCCACTCATCTTTTCTACTCTCCAATACTTTATTTTACTATAATTGGATAGTGGATACAAGATCTCTATTAATAAAGGTGAACAGTCCAGAAAAGTTTTAAAATACTTACATTCATGTGAAAGAAAAGGGAAATACCTTATTGGAAATTTTCTCGCATTCCATTGCAATCCGGGTGAGAGGTGGTGATCATAATTCAGTGACATTTTATATAGTAGTGGGCGTCCAATGAAATGTTACACGTGGAGCGATTTTCATCTTGGTCTTCCTCCAAAAACAGATCCAAAAGAAATAAAAAACAAAGATGGAGCTAAAAAAACGTGTAAGGAAGAAAAAAGTTTAAAAAAATGGAAAAGACAAAAAAGGAACTCGGTCGTCATGATACTGACTAAAATTCTTTTGATAACATCTCTAGAACAGGTGAACAGGAAGCATTTTTTCTTCCTTTCTTTCTTCCACTTACAGATCATTTTATCTTCCAACGGTACACTCGAAAGCGGACAACGAAAGCATTACATTGAAATATACCTTGTTTTCTGTTTACAATACGTAATAAATTGTCATGCTGACAATAAAAAATATTCATTGCTCAGTACGTCGTTCACAAATTAAAATGAGATTCCACGTTGCAATTTCATAATCTATAGTATGCACTGTGCAGAAATTGCGGACTGCAGAAGATACAAGATAACATCTCTTCAGTTCTACAATATTGTTATTGGGATAACGATTTTTTAGTGCGCACTTTTTACTTTTGAGTGACGACT
The DNA here is from genome assembly GCF_964235325.1 of Thermobia domestica. Taxonomy (NCBI): domain Eukaryota; kingdom Metazoa; phylum Arthropoda; class Insecta; order Zygentoma; family Lepismatidae; genus Thermobia; species Thermobia domestica. The sequence continues at coordinate 179,924,254 of NC_137456.1, forward strand.
GAAGAGAGGAAACAGTGGTAATTGTTAAAAGAAGGCAAATTCGAGATTTGAACTGTTTTACACGTATCACGGGTCAACATGCCGAAAAAGTGGTTTTTGAATGTCTCTTCGTCCGTTCATCCCAATGTGTGTACACTCATCTAGAAATTATGTCGTTCAACATATCCAGTTCAAACTTTGAATTAAAGGTTTCTTATATGATTTTCCAGGGGATGTTTTCGAGTTTTCTTCCTTCTACCAGAATAAAAGAGTAGTTGCAATTTTCTTGAAAAAGGCACTTACGACTTTGCTTAGGGAGAAGTCGGAATTATGGATTTTTTTTTCGTTTTCCACTGTCAATCGAAAAATTGATACTGATTTTTTTTTTTTTTTTTTTGCATATGGCAAAGATAAGTTTATACTTTGTCTTTGTATTTCCGAACGCATATTCAAATTAGTACTCTACATATTAAATTACACAATTTTCGAAAAATCCTTGCAAAATTGACGGCTTGAAAAATAGGATGATGATATGAAAGAATAGTAAATTTAAAAATATAAACCTAGTTCTCTCACTTGTAATTCTGAAACATCATTGGCAGCTCTTGGATCGTCTTTTGTACCTCTCAAATTTACTTTTACCATCATTGGGGCAGTTATACATGTTCTTGTCGTTTCATATAAAGAATGAGTCAGAAAAAACCTGGCCGCTTTCCTCCCGCCATATTTTCTAGTATATAAGATGAACATTGGTAGCACTGTGCATAAGCAAGGACAGACTGCCGATCTTACTCACGAATAGATTGTCAGTTGGGAAGTGCGCGTGGTGTGGTAAAGAACGATGAGTCAGTTAGAAAAACGAAAACTAATTGTGAACAAATACCTCGAAAATCCAGGTATGTCCTTAAATAAATTAAGCAAACTCGTAAAGTACCCTCGGTCTACTGTGCAAAATGTAATTAAAAAGTACACAAAAGATTTAACTGTTGAAAGAAAACCTGGCTCAGGTAGAAAACCGGGTACTAGCAAACCGAAGCTGGAGAAAAGGGTTACTGTATTGCTGCGTCAAAATCCGAATTTATCGGAAAGAACAGTTGGTGGTGTAGTCAAAGCGTCCCAATCTACAGTGCACTATTAAAGCAAGGAAAGGTTTACGATTTTTCAAAGTGCAAAAGGTACCTAACCGAGACGAAAAGCAACAACTGACGGCAAAATCCAGAGCAAGAAAACTCTATAATCAGTACCTTACTCAATATGAATGTTGCATTATGGACGACGAAACCTATTGTGTCGCTGATTTCAGTCAAATTCCCGGAAAGGAGTACTACGTGGCAATGAAGAGGGGAGATGTGCAGGATAAATTTAAACAACGGAAGGCATTCAAATATCCCAAAAAATATTTGATTTGGCAAGCTATTTGTTCATGCGGTAAAAAAAGCAAGGCGTTCATCACAACAGGGACAATTAACGGCGAAATTTATACGAAGGAATGTTTACAAAAACGCTTGTATCCATTTGTGATGTCACACAGTAACTCTGTTTTCTTTTGGCCAGATCTTGCTACTTCTCACTGCTCTAAAGCAGCCATTGATTGTTATAAAGAAAAGGGTATCGTCGCAGTTCGAAGAGAGGCAAATCCACCAAATTGCCCTGAACTTAGGCCAATTGAAAAATATTGGGCCCACATTAAAAGAACATTGAAAACATCAAAAGGGAAGGCGGCTGACTTGAAAACTTTTCGTCGCAAGTGAACTGCAGCTGCCAATCAAATAACAGAAAAAGATGTGCGAACTCTTATGAAGCGGATTAAAAGTAATGTACGAGCATTTTTCCATAATTAGTTCTTTATGATATCTTTTGTGTGTTTAAGTTTTTCTACTTTATAGTCAACTAAAGTATTAAAACGACCTTTCTTCTTTTCATTTCTTTACCTACTTTTTTGGTCAAAGTTACTGGCCAAGTTTTTTCTGACTCATTCTTTACTTTGAATGTTGTCCTATATGGAAAGCTAGTTAAAATAATCACTGACAAACTTTTGTGGTCTCCATTCGATTTCTTCTTTTTAAATATCGGTGCAGGTATTGACGAGCAAATGCAAAACCAAGACCAAGACCACTCTGGTCTTGGTCTTGGTCTTTGCACATCCAATCTTGGTCTTGGTCTTGCACTGGAATCCTTGATCTTGGTCTTGCACACCCAGTCTTGGTCTTGGTCTTGGTCTTGCTTGCAAGAGTCTTGGAAGTCCTGCTTTTAAGAAATCTTGTGGTTTTCATAGGTAAATTTTACTCTGGATATAAGGGATAATAAATTCTATAATGCGCCAATAGTAACAGAAATACAATGTATGTTTCTAAATATAATATAGAACCTTGTAATATGATGATAGTGTACAACCATTTATTTTTTTAATGGGTGCCCACGCTTCACTACTTATAAGATAAATCACAACGTTTCGTAATCTTTTTATATTTTTTAACGGATCCAACACTCCACTGGTTCCCAAACTGGGAAAGCTACAAGTGAAACGCATGAAAGAAAATCAAGATGGCACAGATTATTGAAATATCGTAAATTGCAAAATTATTTTTACACTCTAAAGGTGTCATATTTTTCTTTTCAACAATTTTCAAGGTTTAGCTAATCCTTTTATTGAACAAACTTCCAATTAAATATTTTACTGATTCCAATATGTACCCTGTGGGGCAGAAACATGGATATTACCCAAAAGCTATTAAAAAAAAGTGCAGGCTTTAGAAACGTGGGCATGGAGGAATAAAAGGAGAGAATTAGCTGTGTTGAACGGAAAACGAACGAGGAGGGGTTAGAAATATTAGCAGTAGGGGAAAAAAGAAGAATTTTAGATATTGTTAAGAAGTGGAAGAGGAATTGGTTGGGATATTGGGTGAGGAGGAGCTATATTATAAGGGCCGTGCTAGAGAATATGGTGGAAGGAAAGAGAGGGAGGGAATGAAGGAGAATAGTATATATATAAATGATCGAAAATGACGGTATACGGACAAAATCTCGCGGCCGAAACATCGCCGCCCAAAATCTCGCCGGCCAAAACCTCGCGGGACAAAATCTCGCCGGGCCAAAACCTCGCATGGCCAAAACCTTGCCGCCCAAAACCTCGCGGCACAAAATCTCGCCGGGCCAAAACCTCGCCGCCCAAAACCTCGCGGGACAAAATCTCGCCGGGCCAGAACCTCGCGTGGCTAAAACCTCGCCGCCCAAAACCTCGCGTGGCCAAAACCTCGCCGCCCAAAACTTCGCGGGACAAAATCTCGCCGGGCCAAAACCTCGTCGCCCAAAATCTCGCCGTGCCAAAACCTCGCCGCGAATGAAACTTTTCTTTAAAATTTACCCAATGTGTTCCCTAATATGCAATTCCACATAACAAATAATAATAATAATAATAATAATAATAATAATATACAAAACATCGTGTGCGTGGGCTTTCTCGGGTTATTCCCGTTCCCTCCCACTTTCTTTATTCGATCATTTCCTTCATGCTGGTCATCTACGTCTCTTTTAACCTATAGGACATAATCAAGGGACGTCGTAAAAACTCATATATTGTTTCATACTTTCATAAATATTATTAGATATTTGTTAAAATTTTAAGTTTCTGGATGTTCCAAAGTTCACGAAACTAACCTCGTTAGTTGTCATTACTTTCCTTATGCAGACTTTCTTTCCCTATAACCAGTTTAAAAACATCCTGTCGCCCTACCTTCACATTGAAATCCTCTAATACAGAAATAGAATTTTCATATGGTATCGCGGGACTTGGTCAAATACCCGTGATACTTCTTCTGAAACAGCGTCTTTTATACCGTCATCCTTATCATCTGTTGGAACATTTACATTTTGGTCAGGCGAGATTTTGGGTATGGCGATATTTTGGGGCGCGAGGTTTTGGGTGGCGAGGTTTTGGCCAGGCGAGGTTTTGGCCCCGCGAGATTTTGGCCCGCGACGTTTTGGGCGGCGAGGTTTTGCCCAGGCGGGGTTTTGGCCCGGCGAGATTTTGTCCCGCGGGGTTTTGGCCCGGCGAGATTTTGTCCCGCGAGGTTTTGGGCGGCGGGGTTTTGGCCAGGCGAGGTTTCGGCCTGGCGAGATTTTGGGCCGCGAGGTTTTGGGCGGCGAGGTTTTGGAGAGGCGAGGTTTTGGTCCGCGAGGTTGTCGCCGCGAGGTTTTGTACCCAAACCGAAAATGACCAAATGTTAGTGTCGAATCCATAGTTTTCGGGGTTGCTAAGGTAAACAGTGATATTTTCGATCCCATTTACATGCAAATTCGGCACCCCTTCCCTCCACCAAGCTATGGGGTGAATTTGGATTTAAACAACACTCAAGTGTCACTGTTTATCTCAGCCACCCCCAAACCTATAGATTCCACTCTAATATTGATCATTTTCGATCAGTCGGGTGGTTCAAGAGACTAGAAGCCACAAACATAGTCATTTTCAATTTTATAATACAAATTTATTGTTGTAGTATGTTATATCGCTCAATCCTTGATGTGCCGTATACCTAAGGAGGCTAAAAGTTACATTGATAAACAATTATTCAACGTATATGCATGCGCCCATGAAATCAAACTTGCGGTCACATGCACATGCAAGTTTTTGTCAATGTCATGAAAATGTTATTTCAATATTAATTTTATGAGCACACATTAAAAATTTCCAACGGATGCTTGAGTCTCGGAGCCAAGAACATACCCATGTAGTCGGCATCTATGTGTACAGAATTACCGATGTTCAATACTACATTTCTTTTTAGTTTTGGAAGAACATCACTAATATGCTTCGAAATGAAATGAAGTATCTAGTTTAACGTCCCACTATTATGCACCAAGGCTAAGGGAGACAGTGATGGTGAGAAATGACTGAAATGGTGGAATGAATAGTTGGAGGAAAAGGAAAAACACCGAGAAAACCCACGCACACGGTGTTTGTCCACCAAAAAATCTCACATGGCGCAAGATGACACCTGTGTGGCTTGAAAACGAGCAATATCTACATAAAAAGTGAACAACCAATTCAGAAAACGACATACTGTAGCTATATGCTACAGGGGCAGATCGACTCACACGGATTGCATAAACTACTGGGAACATATTCACTCCAGCGGTATTTTTACTGAAACCAAGAAATTCAAGTAAAAGATGTAATGATTTTTTCCCCTTTTTTTACATTCTGTAAAAAATTCTAGTATCGGTACTTGTGCAAGACTCTTGCGCAAGAGTCTTGATCTTGGTCTTGTTCTTGCAGGTATGGTCTTGGTCTTGGTCTTGTACCCCTTGTTCTTGGTTTTGGTCTTGCATCGGGATTCCTGATCTTGGTCTTGGTTTTGCATGCAAGACCAGTGTTGGGTAAGTTACTTGTAAAAATGTAACGCGTTACAAGTTACTTTACTTTCTCTTAAAATGTAACGCTTTATTAACGCGTTACTTGCCCCAAAAAGTAACTGCTACTTTACTTCGAAAGTAACGCGTTACTAACGCGTTACTTTTAGGTCCGAAACTTTGAATATGTCAAAAAATCTTATTACTTCAATTTTCCGTAATACTATTACTACTATTCCGTATTATTATTATTATTATTATTATTATTATTATTATTATTATTATTATTATTATTATTATTATTATTATTATTATTATTCGTTCTGAATCGCTTTGTGTAAATGCAAGGACAATTTTTTACTTGACAGCTATATGAACATTTTCATATAATGTAACTTTGACTAAAATGCCATACTGCATTACTCGTAGGGATGGGCACGAGCGAGTTTTCTTTGAAACTCGATTCGACTAGAAACAAACATCTTTGAGCTCCACCCGAGAACTCGGCTCGAAAAATTTCCTCCAAGTCGACTCGAATTCGGGTCGAGTTTCGAGTCTCTCTTCAAGTATTTTACATAAGCAATATAATAATTATCAATGATACTATTACTACTACAACTTATATAATAATAATAATAATAATAATAATAATAATAATAATAATAATAATAATAATAATAATAATAATAATAATAATAATTATTATTATTATTATTATTATTATTATTATTAATTATAACAACACTGTGTATAAACATGAAAGATAGGCGGTTTGTATTCTATATTACTGCTTAGCTTACATTTCTCATGGCTTTCGCTTTCCGGTTTAATCAGGTCATGATTTCAAAACGAGTGAAAACGAGCGAGCCATTTATCAAACTCGACTCGACTCGACTCGAAACTCGACGCCAAAAACAGTGAATCGGCTCGGATCTCGACTCGAGAATATTATATTTGACTCGACTCGAAACTCGACTTGAATTCGAGTCGAGTTTTAGCTTTACTCGTGCCCATAACTATTCGTTAGAAAAAATGGTTGCTTATTATTATTCTGCTAAACTAATTATATAATAATAACAATGTTGTTATGTAAAATTAAAAATACAGAATATAGAGAAACGTTACACTACAACTAATAAAATGAGAGCACATGAGTTGGGGGTGAATCAAAACTTGCCAGTAACTTTAAAATCGTTACATGCTTTTTAAAGCAAGTTGTTCCAAACTCTATAATCAACGGGACTCTAAGATACACAAACTGATCTGAATGAACTCCAATATTACATACCATCAACAAACTATTTTCTAGTAATGAAGCCTGCTCATCAGAACACAGTTTATTCGTATTAACCCGTTACTGTGTATGTTGTTAATGACAGCCTAGTTGTTGATAAATATTTCCCGCCGGGGCACCACTTTACTTTTAAATCCTGTCCACCATTATCTTCAGCTTTTAAGAAAATTATTCTTTCAAATTTTCGAACGATAAAATATTTTCGTTCTCCATCTTTATAAACACAACACCAATCAAAGTAAAATAGACTACCGGTACCATTGTACTTGTAATTCACTCACTGAATGTATTGATTTGGAGCTGTCAAAATCTACGATAAAATGTTGCAGGTGCTTGCAATCAATACTACACGTGATTTGACTGAGGCTGTCCACATCTTCCAAAAACAATAAGTTGCACTATTATCTTATCTGTTTCTTTGTGAGTGGTGACTGACTGTTGGTCACCTACATCGTTCATGTTCCATTGCTCCATTCTGAGAAATTCGCTTACAGGAAAGAAACATTTGTTTCCGAAAAAATAAATACATATATTGTAGTTACTCATCCGAAATATAACGCGAAAAAAGTAACCCAAACTAGGTACGTTACTTAAAAATTTGTAACTCGTTACCGTTACAGTTACTTTGGAAAAATGTAACGCGTTACTAGGAAACGTTACTTAAAAAGTAACGCGTTACGAGTAACGCGTTACTTGCGTTACGTTACTTCCCAAGACTGTGCAAGACTTGCAAAAACTGCAAGACCAAGACTCTTGCGTTCATCACTAGGTGCAGGAGACATTTCCTCGATATTTCCCGTAAACCTTTATAGGAGTTAGATTTAAAAGTTTAAAGTTATGTATATATACCATCAGCCATTTTCCAAGCACAATCAAAGACATTTTGTTCGTGTTTCATAAATAAATATTTCAATAACAACCTGACAACATGGCGTAACTCATTTGTCCTGAAAAATTGCACAAGGAGCAACACACTCTTTGGAGGATGAGTTTTTTTGTGTGACAATTTGAAAACGAATTAGGTAGTTATGGCCATATTTCCATATCAATTCGTAACAACCTGACACTGCGGTATAACTCATTTCTCTGGAAAGTATCGAGAAGAGATAGTTTACTCTTGGGGCTGAGTTCTTTTCGAACGGTTTTCTCAAAAACGACTCAGACAATTTTCTTCATACACTTTTTATTTTATTATGAGGTTAGGTTAGCGCCTAGTTCTGTAGCGGTGCTATATAAGACGTACACCCATAGCTTAACGTGGGATCTAAACCACATGAGTTATTCATATTTCATAAATAAATGTTCATTAATAACCTTAAAAACTAAGCATGCAGTTTTACACTAACATAGGAGGCACCTAGTATCAAAATCCGCCACATCCATTTCGCTTAGTTTCGAGTAATCGCGCAAAACGTGCATTAATGCTCCATATACACGAGTACATAGTCCTATATTTGAACGAGTTTTTTAGTATGAAATACAAAACAAAATTCTGTTTCCATGGAATTCCTTTAGTTCAAACATATAACAAGCGTTATATAACTCAATTTCGGTTAAAAAAAAATGGATTGACGGCTTTTAATACAAGGTGCCTCATATTTAATTTTCTTCAGTTCAACAACTATCGATTGATATATATATATATATACGAAATCTGTAAAGATATACAAGGGGTAGGTTACTTCTAAAATTTCTTCTCGCACGATTTCCTCAAATACCACTCTGGGAATTTTGTACATACATTATCTTATCTTATCTTATCTTATCTTATCTTATCTTATCTTATCTTATCTTATCTTATCTTATCTTATCATTTACAACACTTATGATGATCTTGCATCGTTTGGCCTAATCCTCGTTTCGCCTAACCAAATATCTGACACTTTTATAATAGATAAAAGATAAGCTTTATGTCCGCCATTTTAGGCGAAATAAGGATACTCGTTTGGCCTAATCCTCGTTTTGCCTAAAATGGTGGACTTAAAAAAATTGTGGAGATAAAACCGGAGGGAAATTTTTCGCAAAAAAAAAAAATCCCTACTATGTGAATAACTGAGAAATACAGATGCAAAACCAGTTAAACTCCTCTTCCATATTCAGTTTCATAAACTGTTAAATCCCAAACCTGCAAATAACCTAATGAGAAAAGCAGAATCAAACCCGGTTAATTCCATATTTCAAACAATTTGAGGTTTCGTACTGTATAGGATTAGTTTAGTAATCTGAATATTTATTGCAACTCTTCATAAATCATTCGAAATTTCATTTGGCAGAATTTGAAGTGTGTGCTTTCATTATCTTTTTTATTTTTGGACTGAAAATTGAAAAAAAAAAAGAAAATGAAATCTTTAGTTTTACGTTCCACGTTTATGCCGGTTAGGCTAAAGGAGACGGTGATGATGAGAAATGAATGGAATGGTGGTGTGAAGAAATTGGGAGGAAACGGGAGAACCCCGAGGAAACCCACGAGCACGGTGTTTGTCCACCACAAAGTCTACATGGCGCGATCTGGGATCGAACCAGGGACCCCAAGCAGCGGAGGTGAACGCCAGTAAGTACGCCAGAAATTTTTACTTGGGGGTGTGTTCAAAATAAAAGGGAGGGTGTGCTCTCAGGATAGTGATATAATTTTTAAACAGACTCAAACAAGAAAACAGTATATTTTGTTACGCAACTATTGCAATACTACTACTACTACTACTACTACTACTACTACTACTACTACTACTACTACTAATAATAATAATAATAATAATAATAATAATAATAATAATAATAATATCAGCTCTTCGCAGTGGTAGGTTCAATAAAGTAAGTTCATACATTTGAGCATTTATTATTATTATTAAACTAAGTAGTACAGTGAAACCTCTCAAAACAGACATCGGTGGAACCGATTATTTGTCTGTAAATGAGAGGTGTCCCTAAAAGGAAGGGTTCTCTCTCATAACACAACACCACACATATTTATGGCATGGAAGAATAAGGAAGTTTGTCGTCTTATGAAGATGTCCATTATTGAGAGATGTCCGTTAAGAGAGGTTTCACTGTATTGGTAATTAACCTCCACTATTTTACCCAATAATTTCCGTACATATGAATTTATTACATACGAATTATTGTAATTATTTTGCAAAATTCTGCTGTTATTTCAATTTATTCACCCCCAGCAAGTTTTAGTGGGTGATTTGTTTTTCCAAAATATTGAGAAAAAATTCCCTCGTCCCATGCTGAAATCACATTCGTTTAGTAATTAATACTGTACATAGTTCCAATTTCATTATTTTAATATTCTAACCCTGTAGTTAACGTTAATTGTTGTAATATTATTTGATCTCTTAATCTCCGTTCCTGCCCTTCCTGGCTACGTTATTCGGTCTGAATATCTTTCATAAGAAATTATTCATTGATTTAGTTGTTTTCCAGAAATCCAGTTTTTCAATTTACAAATATTTTGTATCTTACTGTTTTGTCTTCTTTAATATACCCTAATTTTAATAATCCCAGGGCTCATAGTGGTCTGGTCTCTTGTAAATAGTTGAAAAGTGACCAAAAAATGGTCAAAAGCACACAAAATCTCCTCATGCCCCTTTTTTCCTTTGCCAATTTCTAGCTCTCTTTCTTTGTTGTTTTGTTTCTTCTTTACTTCTTCTTTTTGATATTCCTCCTTTCTTAGGTTTTCAAAATATGCTTTGTAGTTACGGTAAGCAAACTTAGCAGATGTAAAAAGCTTCTGAGTAAGTGGAACCAGTTCTGGCCTATTTCAGAATTTCTTCATCCCAGACATTATATTTAACTTCGCATTAAGAGTTCTCAAAAACGTGAAATATTCAAATTCATCACCTACTCTTAAGAACATACAAAAAGCATAACACAAGACGAACATGATGAACCACACAACCACACACACACAACGTTGAACAGAGCATTAACTATTACGAGAGAAAACTAAAAGATTATTATGATAGAAGAAAGAATAGACACAGAAGGGTTCTCAACCCCACCTTGAGAACTTAAGCATCCACCAACCGTCCACTGTGCTTTAGAAAGAATAAAAGCTGAAGTGAGAATGAAGCTGACTGTTTCACATATTGAAGCTTTCAGAAGAGTAATGAGTAACAAGTTTCTGCCTTTTTCCATTTGTTTTTATATTTTTCTTAGAAAACTGCCAATGCAAAACATAAATCACACGAAAAAGTCACTTTACCTTTCAAAAAAGTAACTTTTAGTGACAAATTTTAAAAAAATAACTTTTAATGACCAACTTGAAAAAAGTAAATTTTAGTTAAAAAAGTGACTCACTATGAGCCCTGTTCCGCTCAGTGAACTTACGTGAATAAAAATACTTTACAAAAAAATAAGATAGCGCCAAATGCGTTCCTGCATAACACTAGACTCAGTCTAAAAAATATATATAATTCTTATTCAATCGATCTCTTCATTTCTAAAAACGTTTTGACTACACCCTTCTAACGTTTGTCCGTTGATACACCACTTGCAGAACAGGCTCGAAACCAGCTTCAGAGCTTTGGGGGCCATGAATATGTTAGGAGGGGCCAAGTCATTAAAAATTCTCTAACAAATATCTAAATTGTGCATTTTGTATTGAGGTCTGGAGGGGACATGAAAAATTTAGGAGGGGCCGGGCCCTCCCCAACCCCCTTCTGGTTGCGAGCCTGTTGCAGAGTAGCACTTACCAACTGAATCTGGTATAGGCTTATTACTATATTGTCACATTTTTCCTTATTGAGGAGGAGGTAGATGAATGACCGCTCAAGACGTTGCCAATTTCAGTCATCTGCATCTGTCCATCAATCTCTTTTCTCGGAAATGACCGCGGAGCCCAGAAGGGTAGGTGTGAGCGGTCTGTTTTGTCAATTGTTTCAATCGAAACACCGCCCGAAACAATGAGGTCATGTGGTTCTCGAAGCCGTACATTAGAACGAGGTCGCTTCGTATTTTGAAGTGAAATAAAATAAATAAGAGTATTCCCTTCTTTCCTAAGCGCTAAATCTTTTGTAACTTGATGTAATAAATAACCTATATGATACTGATTGATACAATTGGATTTGGGGAGTATTCCTTTTCCATCCAGGGGTGTGTGTAAAGAAATTTGGAGGGGTGTTAGGGGGGTGTTGGGGGGGGTGTAGATTACTCCCTGGTGAACGCTCTACTACTGAGCCACCGCGCACCCTGGACTGAAAATGGAGACACTATCCGCCTTATGCAGAGTCGTTTTGACGTATGATTAGCGTAATACTAAAGGCATAACTACTGCAGGAAACATATGTTAGTATAACACTTTAGTATGAAACTAATCAATCGTCAGATTAACTCTGCATAAGGTCCTATACGTCTTAATCTATTTAAATACCTATTCGTCAAACTTTAATAATTATTAGACAAATGCACGCAAAATCGAAAGAAAACGATACTCTAAGCAGTGATGATCATAATTTTGTTACAAGACAACACCAAAATTGTCTAGAAAACGTACAAGACACATGAAAAACTGGAAACGAAATGTAGCCAAAAAGACAATGTGAGTGGACTATCTATGGTTAAAAGTCGTTTGTTTTGTATTTCAGGGTAACTCTTTACTTTGAACAGAACATTGTTGGGTTAGGTTCTTCTCTAAACGGTCTCTTTAGCTTCAGCAGAACCTCTTTCTTAAAATGTCTCGTGTCAATTATCATTCAAAATTATAACATGCTTCTGGTACAACATGTTAAAAAATTTTGCCACTTATTTACCATTTCTGATTCTCTTTCTACCACTGTTTTGCTCAAACTCAACATTTGCACGTTTTGCTATATTTCAAATTCATATATTGGGATAATTGGCAAATTAGTATTCACCCTATTAGTCCATAAAAGGTTACGAACTCTTCCAAAATATAGTCATTCAGTTTAGGTATGTATACGGATAGGTATAATTAACTCCGCTTGTAATTACGAAAGGTTTGACAATTGAAAACAGCTCAAAGCTCACGTTTTACAAAAAGGTTTTTGAGGAATAGAAAACCGAGAAAATGGTGATGCACTAGAGGACGACGACGATATGGATTTCCATTTAGTAGATGATGATGGAGAGGAGGTTACATAATTCAATTTTTTGCACATTTGGATCCATTGTTTTCAATTTAGAACAAAATTAATGTAGCATTTATGTATCCATATTCACTTGTGCCAATCTTGTGCAATGTATAGTTGATAATACATCCCCCGCCAATATTTTAGTAGGCATAATACTGATTTCTGACTCTGACTCCCTCTCTTTAGCCGCAACAAAAATATCCGCTCGTCCAGATGCAAAAGCTGTTATTTCCATTTACATACGCAAAACCTGTTAAGTCCAAACTATTTTCTTCAATAACGCAATTCACAGACTAGTGTGATTATACAGCTTTCGACAGACCAACACTCACATTATTCTTAATTTTTTAATGTTCTCTAGTTTCTAATGTTTTTTTTACAATTATGACGTGTTTAAACAGTTTTTTTTTCTCGATTTGTCACAAATTTTAAAATGTGAATTTAACGGGTTTTGCTATTCACCTACTCATATATATTCGTATATATCCATGGTCCTAGTAAATACATAAAGGAGTTTTGGTAGTCCTAACTCCTCGAAAATAGTTAATATAATATTAATCTATATATTTTGCATTTCTTAATTCTTTATATACTAGGGACTTTTCTCTTATATAATTTCCCTCTAGTTGAATTTCCACGATTTTTTTCCGCCATTTTAGGCGTAACGAGGATTAGGCCAAACGAGGATCCTTTTTCGCCTAAAATGGCAGACACAAATCTTATGATTTATCTGTCATAAAAGTGTCAGATAATTGGTTAGGCGAAACGAGGATTAGGCCAAACGTGGCGACACGCTTATGATATTGGTTTCTAATCGAATTTAAAAGGAAAATTCATAAAGCGTTTTTCAAAGAAATCTTCTGAGTGTCCAGGTAGATAAAGAAAATAAGTCCTATTCCAGGATTTGAATACAATTAACAAACTGTTCACCCAAATCGCTCGACTATTTCGTATGTTACTCCAGATTTCTTTTATGTAGTGATTTTCTGTAGTAATTAGAAATTATATCTATTACAATGTATAAACGTATATTTGCGCAAGTCCCACTCTCTTTTCTGTCACAATAACTGATGTAAAACAGGTTGAATTTGTGAAATGATAGAAATTACTTTGGTCGTTAACAATAAAAAAAAGTATAACTAACTAACTAACTCTATGGCCTATGGAACCAGGAGGTTTCATGCCGTGTTCGCGAAAGCTCTCCACTGACTTCTATCCTTAGTCAACTGGATAGTTTCTACTTTGTGTTCTTATTTCTGCAAGATCCATCTTAATATTGTCTTTCCATCTGCGTCTAAGTCTTCCTAATGGTCGTTTTCCAATTGGTTTTCCAGTTAAGACTGAAAGCGTTCCTACTTTCTTCCATCCTGGCTACATGACCTGCCCAGCTGAGCCTCCTACACTTAATGACCCTAACACTGTTTGGTAAACCGTATAAATTATGTAGTTCCTCGTTATGAAGTTTCCGCCATTCCCCATTCTCGTTCCTCGTGGGTCCGAATATTCGTCTCAGTATCTTGTTCTCAAATACTTTTAGTCTATGTTCTTCCTTCAGAGTAAGCGACCATGTTTCGCAACCATACAGAACAACAGGCATGATTATCGTTTTATATATTTTAAGCTTCAAATTCCTTGACAGAATTCGCGACGACAAAAGATTTTGAACTGAACAATAAGACGAATTCCTTGCTTTCAGTCGACCTAACCATATTTCTTCGTAAATATGGTTTTCATTTGTTAATATTGATCCTAGACATTTGAAAGTATCCACTTTACCAAAAGTATTATTTGATCCACTTTACCAAATTGATATGGATATTGAAAGTATCCACTTTACCAAAAGTACCCATCCATAATTTGCCTATTACGATCTCGACGAACTTCCATGTATTTAGTTTTCTCTGAATTTACTTCTAAACCCATGTCCCTGCATGCGTTTAATAAGACCTCTGCGTTTCTTTCTATTGTTCTCTTATCATCTAGTATTAAATTTACATAATTAGCGTACGCCATAACCTGGTGAATACCATTCAACTCTTTGATTTTCCTTATAGCGTATTCCAGGACAAAGTTGAATAATAATGACGACAACGCATCTCCTTGTTTCAGGCCATTTTCGACGTGAAAGCTCGTGGACAAAAATTTTCCTACCCGGACTTTACTTTGGGATTCATTTAAACATATCTTAGTTACTCTAATTAGCTTTTTCGGTATTCCAAATTCTGTGAGAATGTTGTACAATGTTTCTCTCCTAGCTGAGTCGTAAGCCTTTCTAAAGTTAATTAGTTGATGTACCGGGGAATTGTATTCCCACTTCTTTTCGAGTATTTGTCGAATGGTAAATATTTGGTCGATATTTAATCGATCTCGTCTAAATCTGTAATAATAGAATTACAATAACAAATACCTAAGTAATAAAATTTTATGAATAAAATTAATTAATTAATAATCATCTGTTCATAGAACTCGTTTAGACTTACATGAAAAGACTTTAACTCTCTAACACAGTTTTGTGCAAACTGAAGGAACTGATTCGGGTAGATGAGTAGTTAACGCAGTGGATTTCTAAACAGAGAATTAATGTCCGAGTCCGTGAGGAATAACCTATTTAGTATATTTCAATTTCCATTTATACTCAGTGTGATAAACAAAACGAATGAGATGTTGGAATGGCGGAGAATTGGAATAGAACCATGAATGGAGACGAAGATTTATAAACTTATTTTCTTAATTTGTACTAGATTTGATATTTTTAAGATTATTTCAACCATTTTCTAGCTCATGTATGATCAATGCATGGTTTTTCTTCTCGTATGTAGTAAAACAATGCAATGAGTATACACACAATGAGTTATAATGTTTTTGATATAAGAACATTCATTGGACAACACACTCCAAGCAATACAGATCAATCTTAAAGTGGAGAATTTTTTCGTTCATTAATTGCAGAGCAAAAGCCTGTTTCAGTGTTCCACGGACTCACCAACAGCTTGAAAAGTTGGGTTGCATCTGTCCAGGCGTTTGTGGTAGCAACGAACGTACAGGATCCGGTCTAATAGAGTTATAGTAGTCAGGGTTTCGACTACTTTTGTTGCTGACTGTACAAAAGATATATAAAAAAAAATGTACTGTAAATGTAAATATTTCAATAATTCAGTAAATATAATGTGATGCACGCATAAAATATATTTTAACTAATGTTCTTTTAATTTTTTAAGGTGCTACTTTTTTCGGTGGATCTGAGAGATCGGGAACGGTTGTCGATACATTGTGTTATATGATGAACTTTAAAGTTAATAAAATAAAAAGTAGAATAATGTAAGTCCCGCATCCCACCGCCACACACACACACACACACTTTGAGCACTATACGGTATGTGTCAAATTATGTCTGTAAGAAATTAAAAATGAGAAGTTTTCATTAAGATGTGGAATCATGAAGTGTTCACCCACCGTATATGATTAATGTCCTTTCAAGTATTTTAAGTTGCATTCATTACTTCAGTAAGCATTATGGGGCGCCACATAAATTTGAAAGTATAGTTCCAGAGTGAAGTTATCAACACGAAAAACATGAGAGAAACAATAAAAGACACATAAGCTAATATGGATATTAAAATATCAATATTGCTACACAGGTGTCCTACAGCTAGTGATTTTCTTATCTGTGAAAGGTTGTTTCTCATAATTTTCTGTCGGTTGTGTTTGTGCACCAGGAAACAGCGCACATTAACTAGCTTGAACGTCAAAGAAAAGATCTAAGTAAAAATAAACGCAAGAAACACCAAATATTCACATACGGAGAACCTTATGTTTTAAGCGAACATTTATGGCAGAAAGAGAGAAGCCAGTCAGGTTTAACGATACTTGGTTGAATTTCGGCTTCACTGATTTACTGTGGTACGATAGCTACGGATATCCTTTATCCAAGGGCGCCCATGTTATGGTTTCCAAGTGGGGCCAAGTATAAGCGACGTTTCAAATATAGTTGCAAATTTTGCTGTAACTAATGTAAAAATTCTATTGGATTATCGATATTCTGAAGTACAATTTCATCTAGGGGGGCGAGCGGCCCACCTTGCCCCCCTGTTGGGTGCCCTTGCCTTCATCTAATAACATCCTTGGACATGCGTGTTTCTGTACGAATGGTGAACATCTTTTTCTTTATTTTCACTTGATCGATGTTATGCTTTATATCTTTCAGGTGTTTTGAAAGACTCGCTGCTGGGGCATTATGTAGGATTTAGGATTTAGTTTTCTGGGCTTTCGGCATTTATGTTCCGTCACGTATGAGGGATGACGTCCCTCAGCGAGCACACTATCCGGAGAAAGGGAAGAAAGAAGGATTAGGGAAGGAAGGAAGCCTATATAATAGGTACTACCCCGACATTTACCTGGTGTAAATCTAAAAAAAAAAACATTGGAACACCATTCAGGATGGCTGCCCTGAAAAAAGCTTTTTACACTTTCGACCGAGTGCCCCCACCAGGAATCGAACCCAAAACCGCTCGCACCGAAGGCATGAGGTAAGATGCGTGTAGTATCCCGAATAGGCTCTCTCATCTTTCAAACTAGTGTGTGTGTATTCCTTTCCGTCAAGTGTTAGTATGAATATGAAACCATAAATACATGGGTAATCCATTTCTAACTTTTTAACGATATTTTGGAGGCACAAATTCTGTATTAAAATAACATTTTCTGAAACTTTTTTTTTTTTTTCGTTTTACAATTTTGGAATTAAATAAAGGGATACCCAGTTCATTACATTATTGTTTATTTTGATACTGTCTGCTATGCTGAGAGCGTTATTTCATTGGGAGGTAATGATTCCTTCAAAGTTTCAATCCTGTAATGAGATTCTACGGAACGAAAATCTTCAAACTTTTCACTTATGGTGTGAATTCGTCAAGGGGATTAATTCATCCCAACACTGAAAGTTTTCTTATGTACGTTACATGGTTATACAGAAATAAAACACTCTTCCACTATACCTTTCGTAACGATTATATGATTTTAATGCAATATGACCTTTATTTTCTTTCAGGTTTTTAAATAATCCCTATTGTTCTGTAGTCGAAATCGAACAAGAAGTGAATTTACTTCACCTTAAAAGATGTGTTCCGCCACAAATTCCAAAGGTGGAACCACAAATTTCATTGAAATTACCAGACATTCATGAAAGGTAAATAGGAACACATCAGAATTTTAATTATCACTTCAGATAGAAGTTCAACCAAAACTGTGAATTTACTCTACTCTACTCTTTTTTAAAAAAATACCATCAATAATATCACATTTTTCTTAAAAATTACTTGATTTTCACTAAAAGTAGCCTCTGCTTTCTTTGATGATTCCCAGTGAGGCCTGTCGCTTGGATTTGGATAAGAGGTGGATTCACGTCAAGTTAAAAGAGCTTAAAGGGAAAATAAGAAAAATAATAAAAGGAAAAAAGAAAATTTAAATGAAAATGGTAAAATATGGTCAAAGGTAAGATAGTGAAAGCCTATTATATAGTCACTTGAGAAAATTATCCGTTTTTAGAAGGCAAATATCTGGTAAATATTTAGTTGTTAATACAGAGTTGTGATTGTGTTTAGGCTTACGAATGTACAAAAATGTGGTGAGATGCCAGGATTAAATCAGCGCCTTGTCTTTTTTAATTGCTGACCCTGTGAGAAAATATTTTTTAAACTGTGTATATATTCGAACATTTAAAAAGTATCAATTTTTTGCTCAAATTACAACAAAAATCAAGAAGAAAACAGCAGCTATTGTGAGACAAGTCATTACAGTGCCATCTGTCGACTTTTTTAAACAACTAGATAAACGAATAAAGTGAACCATTGATATTATCTGACATCTAGCGGATAACTAAGAAACTTAGTTAAGAATAACATTCTCAAAACCACAGACAACATAGGACTTTTAATACAATTGCGAATTTATGTATAATTTGCTGAAAGGTAAGATTAATAGCTGATACACGATTTTCAAAAATCATATCACATATTCGTATATGGCAAACATTGATCCTCGATTTCATATTTTTCAGATTAACATTACTTGTGTGATTGCCTCAAGTATTTTAACCCCTTCGTATCTATAAATCTAGCGCATGCGCCTTCAATGCGAGAGAACAGAGTTCGATACCCGGTGTTGGCTCAAATGGTTCGTGCCTTACGTTAAAATGTAGGTCCACTCCTCGTATATCCTTGATACTGAAAAGGACATCAAATTGCATAACAACGAAAAATATAATAACATTGAATGTTTCAGTTTAACGTCCCGCGATTATACTCTTCAGCCTAAAGGAGACGAATGATTAAGACAAGTGAATGATGATAAAGAAATGGGTGGAATGAGGACGTGGTAGGAAGTGAAAGTGCCACAAAAAACCCTCATAGATACGATGTAGTTCACCACGAACTTACTTGGCGGAGATCGAACCAGAGACCCCACACTCCAGAGATAAGCGCTCTACCACTGAGCCACCGTGCTTTCCTCAGAAGAAAAAAAAAGTATTTATAATACGAGGCTCAATACTTAAAGGATGAATACTAAGAATAAACACATACAGAAGTGCCTTGCGGTCGAGGTCGAGGTTTAGGCCTAAGTCGCGGTCGTTACCTCGGTGTCTATGTCGCAATGGATGAAAGGCGCACACAGCAACTCGGAGTTCTCAGTTTGAGGAGAAATATTGCTGTGATGCGTGTGAAATTACTCCGTGCGTGTTTTATTGTTCAGTTGAATCTCATCCTTTTCAATAAATTCTTATTTCTTTTTTCAATTTTCCGTGAAGTACCGGTACCCTCTTTCAGCACCCAGGCAAGGATACCATTTCCCAGTAAAATCAAAAAGAGAGTGACCACGTGAAGTTTCGTCACTGCAATTCCATTGTTCGACATTGTTTCCTCTTGGATACGTGCCCGTCTTTATATATTTACTTACCGTATTTATCAGTAACGAATTTAGATTTTTTTTATTAATCCCGGAATTCTTGGGGGCGGGGATTTGAAGCTTTTAAGCATAAATATGATGAATACGAGCTTCTTTTTTCTTTAGAAATTCCGAAATTTGAAGACTTCAGCTCGAAAGCCCTCTCCTCATAACCGTCACTATCTTATATAATAATAAGCTAGAGTATAATTCTCAAATAACTATGAATATCTTACCTGGTATTTTCATTTGAGTTGCTATTTTCTTCCATTATCTATTTAATACGAGCCGATGTTATTTGATGACATGATGTTATTTGTGCCTTTTATCCCATATTGCTGGAACATTCCTCACTATTTTTATTAATATGTCTTTCACAATCAAATTTACCTCTCGAGCATAGACACACACACAATCCTCTGCAGACGAAATTCTGAACAAATGAAGATTTTATTCCGTGCAGTTTCAGGAAGAACCAATGAGAACAGGAGGTACAGCAATGTTTCCATCTGAACGTCGATTTAAAAACAAACTCGTTTATCATCGCAACCATTAATTCACCATCGCGATCGACCTCTAGGCCGCGATGTAGCATATACTGTATCTCCGACATGCTTTGGGTATATGCTTCATTTAATACCTACTGAGATTTCTGTTGTTTGCAGCCCAGAAAAGACAAAAGTTAACACTGTCTTGATTTCAGTATTCCTCATCTGAGCCAATTCCAAAGTTTCAAACTGGCAGTGTTTTGGTATGAGCTAAAAGGTCGTATTTTCCTATATCGTTGATAGCTCTGTATTCTCACCAGCTCTTAACATACTCTTTACTAGTTTTAGTGTTGATAGTTTAATACGTCCCATTTAATACTGAAAAATTATTTTGCATAAAGCGAAAGCTGGAATAAATTATGTTCTAACTATTTTCTGAATTTTAATATGGTTCTTTCAATTAGTAATACAATTTTCTTATCTAAATTGGCAATTAATTGTACGCTATAAATAATGTTGGAGGGTTAACTTCACATAATCAATTAAAAGGCTACAATGATTCACAAAATGATATGCGATTTATTCACAAATGGTACTTCTCTTAAGCTCAAAGAAAATTAAGAAGGAAATTAAAAACACACAAACTAGAAAGAAGAAAACAAACCTATTAGACCATATTTTTCGAACAATTTTACGTGTTATTAGTGTTGTAGTACTAAGGATTTGGTAACATATGATTATAATTTTCATTCTCAGAAGAATGTTTATGATATTTTTCACGAGTTTTACCGGAATATGCAAACCGCGGCTTTCCGTAGGGATATCCACGTACATTATGAATAAAAGACAAAAATGTTTAACATTTTCATTTACCTTTTTTTGCTAATGCGTTTGTACAGTCCTGCAGGCTCTTGCATTGTTTGGCCTAATCTTCGTTTCGCCTAACCAATTATCTAACACTTTTATGACAGATAAAAGATAAGCTTAATGTCCACCATTTTAGGCGAAATAAGGATACTCGTTTGGCCTAATCCTCGTTTTGCCTAAAATGGTGTACTATAAAAAAAATCGTGGAGATAAAACTGGAGGGAAATTTAAAAAAAATATTCCCTACTTTGTGAAGAACTGAGAAATACAAATTCGAAAGAACGCACGCAAAATCGAAAGAAAACGATACTCTAAGCAGCGATGAACATAATTTTGTTATCAGACAACACCAAAATTGTCTAGAAAACGTACAAGACACATGAAAAACTGGAAACGAAATGTAGCCAAAAAGACAAAGTGAGTGGACTATCTACGATTAAAAGTCGTTTGTTTTGTATTTCAGGGTAACTCTTTACTTTGAACAGAACATTGTTGGATTAGGTTCTTCTCTAAACGGTCTCTTCAGCTTCAGCAGAACCTCTTTCTTAAAATGTCTCGTGTCAATTATCATTCAAAATTATAACATGCTTCTGGTACAACATGTTAAAAAATTTTTGCCACTTATTTACCATTTCTAATTCTCTTTCTGCCACTGTTTTGCTCAAACTCAACATTTGCACATTTTGTTTTGCTATATTTCAAATTCATGTATTGGGATAATTGGCAAATAATTATTCAGCCTATGTTAGTCCATAAAAGGTTACAAACTCTTCCAAAATATAGTCATTCGGTTTAGAAATGTATATGGATAGGTATAATTAACTCCGCTTGTAGTTACGAAGGGTTTGACGATTGAAAGCAGCTCAAAGCTCACGTTTTACAAAGAGGTTTTTGAGGAATAGAAAACCGAGAAAATGGTGATGCACTAGAGGACGACGACGATATGGATTTCCATTTAGTAGATGATGATGGAAAGGAGGTTACATAATTCAATTTTTTGCACATTTGGATCCATTGTTTTCAATTTAGAACAAAATTAATGTAGCATTTATGTATCCATATTCATTTGTGCCAATCTTGTGCAATGTATAGTTGATAATACACCCCCCCCTAATATTTTAGTAGGCATAATACTGATTTCTGACTCTGACTCCCTTTCTTTTTGATAGGTTTTGTATCTTGAGCCTCGATAAAAATGGCCGCTCGTCCAGATGCAAAAGCTATTTCCATTTACATACGCAAAACCTGTTAAATCCAAACTATTTTCTTCAATAACACAATTCACAGACTAGTATGATTATACAGCTTTCGACAGACCAACACTTACATTATTCTTAATTTTTTAATGTTCTCTAGTTTCTAATGTTATTTTACAATTATGACGTGTTTAAACAGTTTTTCTCGATTTGTCACAAATTTTAAAATGTGAATTTAACGGGTTTTGCTATTCGCCTACTCATATATATATATATACGTATATATCCATGGTCCTAGTAAATACATAAAGGAGTTTTGGTAATCCCAACTCCTCGAAAATAGTTAATGTAATATTAATCTATATATTTTGCATTTCTTAATTCTTTATAAACTAGGGAATTTTCTCTTATATAATTTCCCTCTAGTTGAATTTCCACGATTTTTTCTTACTGTCCGCCATTTTAGGTGTAACGAGGATTAGGCCATACGAGGATCCTTTTTTCGCCTAAAATGGCGGGCACAAATCTTATCATTTATCTGTCACAAAAGTGTCAGATAATTGGTTAGGCGAAACGAGGATTAGGCCAAACGTGGCGACACGGTCCTGCAGAGAGGTCATGGTATGCCTTTATCGATATAAGCATCAGCCGTGGGCAACATAATCAGAATGTTCCTCAATTCGGAATTACAATCATGCGTTAGGGAAATCCTAAGTACGACGCTAATCACACCTAACATCGTTTCTGAGTGCGGGCCATTATATCTAATTACAGAAATCTTGCACATCCAGGGTCATCTTGACATATAAGTCAGTTGGTCACTTGCCCGGAGGTCCCACGTGCAGAATCAGCCCTATATGCAAAATTTAGTTCTAGAAACCCCAGAACACTGATTTGTTTAGGAACCTATAATGCTGTTAAGGTGGCATTGTGTATAGCATATCATTAAATAATCTGATGTGATTAATATAGTTTAATATCCCATTATTATGTGACGCTGAGAGAGACAGTGATGATGATATATAGTTTTTAATAATGGAATGAAGGAAACGAAATAATCCCGAGAAAATCAAAGCACCCGGTGCTTGTTTATCACAAATCTAATTTTTCGTGAGCTGGAATCGAATCAGAGATCCCACGCACCAGAGGTGAGTGCTCTACCACTGAAACAACTCAGTTCCGCCGAGCCTTCCGATAGATTCTTTCCATTCAGGCCATTATTACCATAAGTTCCCATTCCTTCTAAAACATTTATTTCTTATCTTATTTATTCATGTAGAGTGGCCATTACGAAGAAAAACATTTTTTGAGTGTCGGTCAAGTGTACCCGACGCGGCGTAGAACTTAAAATTCCTTTCACTGCGCAGCTACGGGCAGGCTGTCGATCACCGTCCAGATTTGCACATTTATTATTCTATTCAATACCTCACGGGTTGTGATGATTTTTTTGTTTTATGGTGTTACTCTAGCCTGGTATGTAAAAAATATTGAAGTATTAGTTTTGTCTGTTTCACCAAGAGTTTACTGTTGATACGGAGAAACCTTTTTTAGCTTGCTGGAATTATAGTGTGTTATATATAAAACTGCAATATGCCTAAACGAAAAAAGACAGTAAAACCGCGTCAGGCCCGTAGCCAGCCCAAAAATGTAGGGAGGGTCAGGTAGAGGGTAGGGGGGCCGATCAAACCATATTATAGTTCATCACCATATAAAGTTCATTTTCAAACCTCCCTTAAAAATTTTTGGGAACCAGAAAAATTTCGGGGGCCCGACCCCCCAGCCTTCCATGGATAAGGGCTGTATCACCATCAAAACTTGAAGATACTCTTTATGAGGAATTGTCTGACGAGAACTTTGATATATCTTCCGATAATGATTCCGAATATATACAAAAGTGTTTCGGGTGAGAATTTTTGGTGTACATCAATTAAGTGGCAGCAAAGCTGAAAGTGGTAATATAAGTGGGAACGTGAAGAAGAAAGTACACATTTCTGCTCTGCATAGCTGTTGGTCTTCCGTCCTCTCCCTCTGTTTCTCAAGGAGAAAATATACGTAGTGTACCGCCTGACAATTGCACATCTTCACGCAAGTAATATAATTTATGGAAAACGAAGGTGTGAACCCAAATTTTGCTGCAGCTTTAGCACAGAGTGAACATGATGAGTTATTCTCTTGAATGGTGGATAAGGTGATAAATATGATAGTTGATCAGACTAGTGTTGCCCTATATGCCACTCAGGTGTTAACAAGTATCTGTGATGTAGGACCCTGTTTAAGATTACACGATCGGGTACCAACTGACAAAAATGAAATCGGAAATTTTCTAGGTCTAGTTGCATATGGGAGTAGTGAAAATGCCATCCTTGCCAAATTACTGGAGCCAGGAAGACATTTTAGAAACAGTTTCGAGCCTTCTATCATGTCAAGGAACAGATTCCTATGATCCAGTTTGCTGACAACAACATTGCGTGTCCTGGACGAGACCGGTTTCATAAAATTCAGGGTCTGATTGATTTGCTAACTGATAGTTATCAAAAAGCTTACACATTATCTGAAGCAGTTTGTGTGGATAAAAGAAATACTAAACAATATGTTATATTTTCTATGAATTTCATATAAAAATTATTTTTTCAATATAATTTTTATATGAAATTCACAGAAAATGTAACATGTATTGTTCAGTATCAAGTTTTGTCTACCATTATCTATTCAATCAAAAATCATCATCATCGAACCGCAATATGATGTAACACGTGTTATCACATACAGGACCATGTATACACGTGTTACATCAATTTTATGTGAGCATTATGCAACACAATATTGCTTCAAGTATGTCAATAAAATATCTAAAACAATATTTGTATATTGAATAATGTATGGAAAATATAAATATCCCGTTCCGGAATTTATTATCTTCCTGAAAGCAAAAATAATAATTGGAGGAAAAGTTTCGAAGTGCACTTTCTTCTACAATCCATGGTGTGTACTCACAAGCAAGTTTAAAGTTTGTGGAATAATTCAGTTCCATTGTTGAAATAAATAAAGAAACCATTGTTGCGTCGGTCACCTGTGGGGGTTGGGGTTTAGAATCAGGCACACGTGCCCGACGCGGCAGTCAACGTGTTAATACTTGTCAGTAGCATTGCCAAATATATTTGAGGCGGAATGAAGCTACAAGTGCGACATTTATCAACAAGCTCGTTTAATGAGTACCATTTGTAAAATGTTATCTCTTAGGCCTAAGGTGAAGCTCGAGACGACTCAGCCCCTTGTTCTACCATTGGTTGTTGTGTGCCAATTAAATAATTTGAGTTGGTACTTGCTTATTACTTTGAACAGAGTCAGAGTGCTAGTTCAAGACATTGAAAATAAGCTAGAGACATGCTTACTTTTAGGACACACTTTCAAAATATGCTTTTGCATAACATTCAATTCATTACTGACAGATGGAATTCTATATAGTTACAAGAGATATTGAATGAATTATCAAGGAATCTTTAATCATTCTAGTGTATTTAGATTACAATATCTGATCATTTCACAGTAAGAGAACTACATATCAAATCACAACTAAACATTTACAAAATTATCTCTGACAGTCCAATTCCTTAATTCCATAGGTAAATAAACTGATGTACTGTTAGGTTGGTGTGAATGAAATGTCCGTTTGACGTCGAATGGGAAACTCATCTTACAAACACAGCACAAGGATGGGCTAAAATTACGTTTCTAAGTATCAAACTTAATAAACGTCTATCAAAGAGGTGAGCTATCCAGACAGTCAGGAGGTAGAGGTTTGTTGAACATTTTTGCGTAAGAGTGTGGAATTGAGAACACACAATTGGGAGTGATAGCTCTTTATGTATTCAAGCTGGGACATTATGCACAATAAGCACGAAAAAGAAAACATTAACACTGCATTGATCCAGGAATATTGAAAGAATGCATCATTAATTGTTGGTTTATGAAATTTCGTTCCAGTGACACAGCATTGCAAAATGCGCCCCGTGACCACCGACCAATATTATGTTCGGATGAGTTCCTGAGGAATACTATGAAAGCAGATCCTCAGAAGCTGTGCAGGCGAGTTGAGTTGAGTTGATTTTAGTTTAATGTCCCTTTCAGCAGCTACGAGGCTATATGAGACGTGGACCTACTGATTAAGGTGGAATCCGAACCACATGAGCTCCCGCCGGGAATCGAGTTAGCCATACACCATGCTATTGTCGTGGAGCACGTCCGTGCAATCGATATGGTGATAAGTTGGATCATGGTTACTACATGAATTGACATCGGCCAAGAAGAATCGCCGTCTGGAGATTCTTTGAATGTAAGGAATAACTGGGAAAGTTTTTCGCATCGGATTTCCACTTGAAATGTAAAATGGATTTGATATGACAATAGTCAGAACAGTGATTGGATTGTGATCAAGTTCCAGGACAATTTCCTGAACCACCTCTTCCCCAGAGCAGGTGTTTCTGTTATTACGGTCTGGTAGTGGGAATGATCCATGACTTTATCAGATGAGGTGAAACCATCAATGGGGACCCATGCATTCATCAGCAGAGGCTTCAGTACTGAACTCCATGAAATGCACCGGAAGCATCCTTCAATAGTTAAGAGACATCTATCATCATGTTGCGTATGGTGCACATTCTAGATGGATGGCAATATCAAACTTTTTCTCACCCTCAGTGTTGTCTTAGCAGCATTATGGGCACTTAAGCAAAATAATATGTTGGGGTTTGTGTAACTAAATTTTACAATCAATATTGCTAGTAGATCCCCATATGCTTATGGGGTTCCCAGACCATCAGGCCAATACGTTAAGACGCTCTGCTTACTCATTGTACTTCTCCGGTATTTCTTCGACTAACTACCACATTTTCCGGCATCAATCGCTTCTTGTGAGGGAAGATCTTTCCTGCTGATTGGATGGTGCAATGTATGGTTGAGGGCTTTTCCGCAACGTAGACTCCGGACTTCTTTAGCCATGAAATCCAATCGATGGCTGAGCGATAACAAAAATGTCTGGTTGTAGGCGGCGCCTATTTTGATTAACCAGGTCTTTCAGTTTCCTTTTTTTTTTTTTTTTTTTTTTTAGATCTTTGGGACCTGAGGTAGACTTTTCATTCGCACCAACCTAATATCTCAAAGCTAAATGTTCTACTATTACAAATGTCTGCTAGTGTATATGGTTAAAACTGGCTCTACTTTTATTAACATTTATCCAATGTCGATACCAACATACTACCATAAATAGACAACTCAAACTATAACAAACTACAATAAGCATAATCCTAGTAACGTTAGAGATTGCAAACTCCAATCTTCTGAATGCTCCAAGTATTTTCCGTTCAATTCAGAAGGTTTATCACACATCAAAGAACTTGTTGATATGTTGGCCACATTTTCATACTCATGCAGTATAGTGATATCATTTTGATGAAACCTTAGCAATGTAAGGAGAAAACAATCACATGTAAGGGTTTTGGTATCGATGTATAAATTTACTCCCGACTCAATATGTTCATTGATAGTTTGGATCTCGTTATCTTTCAAATTAATTCTTGTTATGTTGTTGTGTCGCATGTCAATTGTTACATTTGGAGAAATATATATAAAATCAGTGGACACAAGCTTGCTAATCATATTATGAGAAAAATTAAGATACCGTACGTAATAGAGGGTCCTTAAATAAGAATTTACGTGATTTTGACTTGTATTTGATAAATCCATTTCTTGTAGAAAGGGCACCACATCTTTAGCATCATATGGCTCTGACGACACAGCATATACTAATCCAAGGTTAAGTTCTGTAAGATTACGATGAAAGGTTACATTTATTTCTTTATTATTACTCAAGTGGAGATGTTGCAAAGCATCTAAAATAACAGATATACGAAAATTAACCATGTTGTTTGAGGACAAATCCAATAATACAATATTTCTTGATCTTAATAATGTTTCTGTGTCCCACTGCTTAAGAAAATTACAACTTAGGTTTAAGTATTGAATGTTGGTTAATGGAAACAAAATATCATGTACGTCTGTCAAGGTATTGTGACTAAGATCCAAATATATTAACTTGTTTAAATGTTGGAATGTGTAAGGATTTATATAGTTGATACTGTTATGATTCAAATCCAATTTCAGCAGGTCAGTCAAGTTTACGAAAAGGTGATTCACTGAAACCAGGTGATTGTTATTGAGCAATAAAATTTTGAGTTTCTTATTTGAGAAGATGTGCTCAGGGATCTCCGAAATTCTATTATTTCCGAGATGAAGTATTTGTAGATTCACAGTATCCTTTAAGAAGTTACTCGGTAGTCCGGAAATTGAATTTTCACTCAAATCAAGTTCTTCTAAGTTAATTGCATTCTTCAGAAAATAAAGAGGAATATAACGAATACCACAGCCTTTCATTTTCAATGTCTTCAGATTCGAAATACCATCGAATAAAGTTTTGTTGATAATTGATGGCACATAGTTAAAAGACAAGTCAAGCCATGAAATACGTGGAGGATATTTTATGCTTTGTAAAACTTCTATAGTATTGTTTGATATGTCCAACACATTTAGATAAGGAAATTTTTCTAATGTTTCTGGTTTAAGTTCTTGTATTTTACATGATTTCATATGTATAGATCTAATATTGACAACACCTTGAAACGCAGCTGTATTAATAGTTGTAATTCTGTTACCTACCAAGGATACACTGTATAATCGCACAAGACAACTAAATATATTGTTAGGAAGTGTTTGAATCTGGTTGTAATCTAAATTTAAATATTCCAACTGTTTCATTCCAGAGAACGTTTCCGCACCCAAGTCAATTAAAAGGTTTCTGTCTAGAAAAAGTTGTTTGAGTCTACTCAAAGCATGAAAGATGAACTCAGGTAAAACCTTAAGTTTATTTTTACTTAAATTTAAGTTTTCTAATTTGGTAGCATTATAAAAGAAACCATTTGGAAAGGCAGTCAGATTCGTACTTCTTATTCCTAGAATTTGCAAAGAGACAGGAATGAAATTAATCGGTATATCTAGAATATTGACGTAAATAATTTGAATAAAATAGTATTTGTTTAAATTAGCAAGTATTTCGTTGTAAATCTGAAATTGACTATTCTGCATACCAAAAAAGTTTAGTTCAATTTCTGTATTATTCATATCTGGAAAATATAAAAGAGCAGAATTTAAGTTTTTAATGAAGTCATCATTTATATTACAATTCTTAATATAAATTTTCAGATAGTGGAGGAATCTCTCTGATATAAATGTATCTACAGGAATTTTAATAATGTCACTTTTGAGACATGTTATGTAAACTTCAGATCCATATTTTGCTTTTACTTGCATTGAAACATTTTCATCGTTGGTTATTTCAACTGAGGTGGGAGGTTTCCATTGATCTTTCTCCAAAATGAAACCGTTTACATACGTTACATTAAAAGTATCATCACATTGGAAAGAAGTCGACAATAGAGAATGATATTTGCTGCAGAAAATAATTAAGCTACTGTTTTTATATCTTGCTGCAGTGATAGTGGAATTTGAATTTTGACATAACACTTGCTGTATAAGACAAAAAATTACCATGAAAAAATGAAATACTTTTGTCATGATGATTTTATCTATGCTTCATTAAATGTAAAACAATATCTTTGATTGGCTCACACTCTAATAACTACCCATATATCTTCCTTACATGAGAAACTTAAAATATAGGTGCTTTAGTTACCAATGAAATTCATGAGTTAAAAGTATATATCATTATTGTTGGATATTCTACTGAGAACTAAAACCAGTAAACGGAAAATGAATATACACTTTTCCACAAATCAACTAAATGTTCGTGGATATTAATTCCCTGTATCATAAATACGAATTTGATTTTTCTATTCGTAAGTAGCACAAAATATATTAAACTTTCGTCAAAGATCATAAGCACTGGATTCAGTTATTAAATGAGAAATTCTAACGGAACTCAATGTTAATCAGAGCTATTATTTATTTCAAACATTCTTTCAAATCAATGTAACCACATATGTATGCTTTCTCTAACGTACCGCTGGACGAAAACAGAAGGATAACCAAGTTATTGATTAACTTTTCACTTAGAGGAATAAGCGAAGAACTGTTGCGGCGACTTACTTATTTTAGATCAAGTGTGTATCCTAAGGAATACCTGCGAGAGAAAAGGAAAAGAGAATAATCTATCATTGTTCGTTTACATTTCTTCATCTAAAATTAAATAAAGGAAAATTGATAGTAAAGTATTGTTATATCATATTTTCATTATTTACATTCATAGTCAAATTTTATATGATGGAACTTGTATCAAATTAAAACACATCACTGGTCAACATGATGTTTTTATCACAAAAGAAGTGATTGCTGATTCTGAAGCAGTTTATTTTACTGAATAAAAAAAAGCAATCAAAATGTTTCCATTAGGTACCGTTTTCTTGTGACATTCACTTGTTTTTCACCCTTATATACGAAATGACGCGTATTTTCATGAAACATCCATATGTTTGAATCGGCATAGCGCAGTGGTTTAATAATCTAGAAGGATAATTTAAGTGGCACATTACTGGGAAACGATAAAACTTTCTCTAGCTCAAGATTTGTGTCACCTCAACGACGGCCGATAAAAGTTATAAACTTACACAAAGAAACAATTATGTGCGTGTATCGTAGTAGCGACAGAGATTTCAAAGAATATTTTTCGACAGAGAATGGTATTGTGTTCTGTAATAATGTTAGCGCAGTTATGGAGGTTCTTGGACATGAACACCAGCCACATGAATGGCAATTGTTCATAGATTCCACGAAAATTAGTTTGAAGGCGATGCTTCTGCATAATGGATATGAATTACCATCAATACCTGTCGCCCATGCACTTGACACGAAAGAGACATATAAGAATATGAAATTGTTGTTAGATAAACTCCAGTACACAAAATATAACTGGAATATCTGTGGTGATTTAAAAGCCATAGCTTTACTTCTTGGCTTGCAACTGGAATACACAAAATTTTGCTGTTTCTTATGTGAATGAGACAGCAGAAATAGGAAGTCGCACTACATTAAGAAGCAATGGCCTAAACGTGACACTCTTACTCCTGGGAGCAAAAATGTGTCTCACACCCCATTGGTGAATCATGAACAAATGTACTTACCACCACTGCAAATCAAATTGGGCCTTATGAAGAATTTTGTAAAAGAACTTGATAAAAATTCTCGTTGATTCAAGTAGTAGAGTGGGGTAAAAGTAAAACTTTTTTGTTAATTGGTTCTTGTATGTTATGGGCTTAAGCAGGGATTACTACACTATATGGTCTTATTTTACCATGGAGCTATGGGATTAACGTGGGATTAAGGTGAAAGTTTAGTTAAAAAGGCGACATTTCATCATATAGTATGATGTACATAGAATAATTACTTTTTTAATTGAAGTAATGAGACTGAAATTACAGTGGATCGGTAAACCTACCAGTGTATGACGTGTGTAAGATGCTTTTCGCTGGCGTCATTACTGTCTGGCTCCGTCGCGGCTTCCTCCTTTATAGATACCGATTCGCTTTGTATGACTCCCGCCAGGCCCGCTGCGCCTTGCACTAATGCCATTTTCATGTTTGCCGGCTGTTTTATATTTTAGCTCAGTTAAGAAGAGAAAGTTATTAGATACCTTTTCACTTACCTTTGATAACATGCTCGCTACTCCGGTGCTGCCTATTTTCCTGGATGTTTGTTGTCGCCCGCTGGTTCATTGATGTTGGTAATCTTCTTTATGACGTGGAAGAACTTGTTGTGCGAACTGAAAGCGAAAAATATTGTGATGGCGCAATTGAAATTTACGGTTTTAGAGTATACTTATAACCTCGCTTGAGTTTTTTTTATTCAGATTATTACTGAATTTAATAAATATTAATTAATTGCGTGGATATATGAATTTGATAATGTAATTTTATGAAAAGTATAAATATTGTGCATTATTTATTAAACATTTTTTTAAAAAGTACGAAAACTACATTATTGCAATGTGGATATTTCTATGATACGTGTCAGACATACGGATACTATCCGAAAGTACCAGCTGACGTTGCATGCTGGTACTTGTATGTTGCTCTTTTATCGGAAGCATGGCTATTTGGCACTGATTGTAGCCACAGCATTTGTTTGTAGAATATTTGCAGCTCCTTGCGTGTTTGATCTAACCTCTACACAATATTTCGCACCGTTAATATATTTCGAATTGGAATTTCCGCTTATACAAATTTATTATTATTATTATTATTATTATTATTATTATTATTATTATTATTATTATTATTATTATTATTATTATTATTATTATTATTATTGTACCGATTATGAAAATAAATTTAAGTATCATCTTACGTAAATAGGATTGGAACTTAGGCTCTTTGAATTACTAGTCCGTTATGATATTTACTATATGTCATGATGTATATGGCTCGGAGAGATAGTTTTTTGTATGTCACACGAAAATATTAAAAATATGTGATTGCGTTTTTTAGTATATGAAACTGGATATAGAAATATAAGTACTTAACATGTAGATGCGATTAGTGTTGTAAAAAAACGGTTTTTTTTTCTGTGAAGTTTTTTTTCAATAAAAAACATCGTTCTTTTTCATGTTTTTTTTCAAAAGTCTGTTTTTTTTCTGGCAACTATTATTTATTGATTTATGTTGCAGATTATTGAAATAATCAACAGAACTTGAGTCGAAGCCCTCGTAACTTACAAATCGTTTGTTTCTTCGAACCTATACGAGCAAAATTGTGTGATTATTCCTTTCGGTCCCAGGCCATTTTTGGCGTTTTCCTACATTTCCAGCTAGTGACTTATTGCTCAAAAACTATTCATTCGATTGATGTGGATAAGGCCTTGTTTTTAAGAAAATGGATGTGGCTATTTTTTGGTGTAAGTTGCATTGCAGTATTACCAACGGGTGGGAAATTATTGAGGGAAATGTAGGGGTGAAAATTTACAAAAAATCCCTAACCGAATTTCAAATTTTTTTTGTATCTAGCACCACTGCTGCTATATGGGTTCAAGTAACCTAAAGAAATCTTTGGTTTGTTGACAAGGTACAGTGAAATCCTGAAGTCGCTGGCTTCCATTCAAAGAGGGAAAGAAAAAATTCTGTCATACACATGAAATTTTGACACTTTTTACGCCTAAGAGGCAAAAATCAAATATGCCGGGGTACAGCTTCTCTAATTATCCTATTGAAATTTTTTATAGTGCGTTCTGTAGGGCAAAGAGGAAGCTTTCAGGTAGTGGTACGTTTGTTTCAATGTAATCAGTAAGAGGGTAATAATAGAGGGGAAAAGGGAAATTTTCCGAATTTTTCACCTAATAGCGGGAATTAATTGTTTTGGCTGGAAACGCTGCCACCAGACAGACAAAAACTATCTGAAAATAAACCGTAGTACTCAAAGAATATATCCTACAAGTATCATGGCGATATATAAGAAAGTAAGCATGAAATTTTTAAAAAATCTCATTCTACCTCAGAAATTCACCATTTTCTTACCATTTCCAGAACATGGTTTATTATAAACCTCAACTGTACTTCCCCTAATTATTCTAGTGAAACTTTCTATGATGCGCTGTGTAGGCTAAGGATGAGTCTGTTAGACACTGGTACATTTGTTTGAATGTAGCCAACAAGAAGGAAATAATAGAAATAAAAAAGGGAATTTTTCCCAAAATTTGCCCCTAAAATCTGGAATTAATTTTTTTTGTAGCTAGCAACACTACTATCAGACACACACAAACTATCTTAAAATAAGCTTTGGTATCCCTCTAATATATCCTACAAGTTTTGTGATGATATCTAATAAAGTAAGCATGTCAATAAAAAATATCTCATTCTACCTTAAGAAAAATCACAGTTATCTTTCCAATTAGAGAACAAGGTCCACTGTAAACCTCAACTGTACTTCCCTTAATTATCCTATTGAAACTTTCTATAGTGCGTTGTGTAGAGCAAAGAATAGACTTCTGGATACTGGTACGTTTGTTCCGATATAGCCAACAAGAGGGAAATAATAGAGACAAAACATATAATTTTTCCAAAATTTACCCTAAAATCTGGAATTAAAATATTTTGTAGCTGGCAACACTGCAACCAGACAGACGAAAGCTATCTTAAATTAAACATTAGTACACCACTAATATATCCTACAAGTATTATGGCGATATTTAAGGAACAAAGCTTCTAATTACCAAAAAGATATTACGGTAAACAGAAAAATAAGGAAAAACTAGAAAAATCAAGGGCTAGAACCTAAATACGAATTTTACGTGCGTCCCCTAATTATCCCATTGTAACGATCTGTACTTTCGTTTGTTAAGTAAGGACAAATGTTCGATTGGCGTAAGTTGACTTGCACTCGAACGTATAGGTACGGATTTATAAACAAAAATTTCTAATTTTTTGCCCAAATATAGGAGAATTGTAATTTCCCTAATTGGTAACACTGCGCGCAGGCCCGTCCAATTGATGTCAATAGTTAGGTATTCATCCGAGGTATCTACCTGGCAAGTCTTAAGGATATCTTTCTACAACGAAGGAAGCTACAAGGGAAAAAAAGGTAAAGGAAATTCGAAATTAGAAAATTCTCGAATTTTTTACTGGGGTGAAATTTGAGAAGGAAATTCGACACCAGAAGAAAAAGGAATTAATATGATAAACTATAGTCCAACCACATTTTGCAAGAACAATATCCCGATATCTTAATTAGTGTCCACACTGGAGCGGATTAAACAAGTGACACACTTGTGTGTGCCATTTTGGCCACCTGGGCCACCGAGTATACATTTGATTACATTTTTTTGACTACTAACTTGTGTTGTTGTTGTAGTTATAGTCTCGACTAATAATAATATCGTTGTAAACAATAACTTTAAAGGGAAAATTTTCTCTCCTTTTTACATCTTAGTCCCAACACTGTTGGTGAGAAATGTAGAGTGTTTCAAAATAAATTTTGGGGTTTTAAGTCTTCGTAGTACTTACTACATTTTACGTACAATTATGAGCAATGCATCAAGTAAAAGAGCACCTCAAACAGTCTTTACTACAAGTGTTCAATGTGAGATTCATTCATCACACGGCACACATCTAGTCGATAGGCGAGAAAGGCCCATAAACTTTCCGCCATATGGCACAAAACACATTCAATTTAGGGGAGTTTCGTTTATAATTGTAAGTTAATTGTAATAGATACTACAAAGTTTCAAAACCCTAATATTAATTTTGAAACACCCTGCATTACTTCAAATTGAGTCGGGGGCCGCGGTGGCTCAGTGGTAGAGCATTCACCTCTGGTGCTTGGGGTCTCGGGTTCGATCCCAGCCCCCGCCAAGTGAACTTTGTGGTGGACAAACATCGTGTGCGTGGGTTTTCTCGGAGTTCTCCCGTTTCCTCCCACTTTCTTCATTCCACCATTTCATTCATTACTCATAATCACCGTCTCCTTTAGCCTCACCGGCATAACCGTGGGACGTAAAACTCAAAGATTTCATTTCATTTTTCAAATTGAGTCATCCTATATTCAGGTCCTAGTCAATTTGTCGCCTCGTGCAATGGCATAATTTGCCGCCTCCCCCTTTCTCCAGAAAGAACAAATCTTAGAAGTCATGATTTTAAGTATGCTACTCCAGCATGAACAACAAAGGTGAGGGTAAGTGCAGTCGCACTCAGAAAGGCTTAAATACTTACTAAAAATGCAATTCCGTTGTGTATGTTTCTTTTTCTTTAAATGTGAATCTATTATGATAGTGAAAGATAAAGCAAACACACCTGCAGAGGATAGATGGTAATCCTTTTTATAGAATTCACTATCGAACTTCAATCTCAATGTATCAGTTTGAAATTCCAGTGCAACTAGATCTTTTATCTTTATTTCTTGATTTTTCTTCTACATCTCCTAACATTTTTTAAAAAAACTTGTTTCTATCTTCAATGATAAGGAACTTTCTTCTGACAAAAACAAGACTACTTTCATATCAAAACTGTGATAACATACGAAATGGAACAGATATTCACTACTATTCGAGAATTGAATGCTTGCATTTGACAACAATCAAGCAATTTGTGCTCGGATTTTTTCGACCATTTGCTTTAGCATTGTCCATGTGGTCTTAAACTAATGCAACCTAAACATAATTTATGAATGTAGTATTCAAATAGAAGGTCAGCTTAGTAAATGTAACTACGATCATCATGAAGTGTTTCCAACAAGAAATATTTAATTTAAATAATATACTTATGACAGATTTTGCCGGACCATCCAAGCTTGCCGTTCCACGCAAATGCACGTGTTGCATATATACAGTGGAGTATTTAGGAGGGCTTCCCGGCTTAAGCCCCCCCCCCCGAAATCTTACTTACTATAGTAAAGTATATGAAATATCTTGCAGAATTTTCATATTTTTAGGCAAACCCCTTCCCCCCGAAAGTTAGCAAAGCCCCTCCCGAAACAAAATCGTAAATACACCACTGCATATATGGTAGAGCCGGCTCTGCATATCATATATATCTAATCGACAAATTATTTATGTATGACATTTAGAAAAATACTATTAGGCAAATTAGTATTAGTTTTTACCTTTAGACAAGTTATTGGAATTTTATACTGTTCGTGACATTATTTTCGTACTTATTAAAGGCCTGGTTTCACGAAAAAACAAAATTTCATTTTTACTTTTATTTCTTAGTTGATATTGATGAAAACTGCTGGAACCCGAATTGTTAATAGGTATGGTATTCATGTAAATTGTAAAATATTTGTAGCGTATCAGTATCTAGCGTTTAATTTATGTTGCATTTTACGGTGATTATACCTACATAAAAATATTTCATACTTAAATAGACGTAAGATGCATTACAAATGACTATTTGAAAAAAAAAAACGAAATTTAGAAAAAAAAACGAGAGGCAATGTTTTTTTTTCTAAAAAAAACGTACAATTCTGAAAAAATACGAACCGTTTTTTTTCTATTTACAACACTAGATGCGATCGTTTCTATTGTATGCCCTATTATTTAAATATGAAATTATACGTTACAACTAATTGATATGTATAATACATTTAATAATTTTTATTACTAATTGCGGAGAGCATATGATTTTAATTTACTTTGGGATTGTGTTATTTAGATTTTTTAATGTTTAGTGTGTGTATCCTAACAGTTATATAATCGGTAACAAGGAACAAACAATTTGAAAATGCGTAGAAGATTTGCTTACCAAGCTAATGCCGTGCTGTTTAGATTTCATGTTGCATATGTATAAGAATAGACATTCCATAGATAGAATGAATATATTTGAAACTCATATTGTATTTTAGGTCTTTTGGAGGGCGGATTTTTTAAAGATATACACATTTTGTTTTGTTAGGTACTTATTTTTTCTATTTAGTATACAAAGAACGCTGCATTTATTAAAATTTATCACAATAATGCATATACATTTAAGGTATAAGAACCGAATTCAATATTTTATAACTAATTTAATACAACTTGTATTCAAAATAATGGCTACATTATGGATTATGTCAAGCTTGAATTTTACTAATTAAACTTCGTATTTACTATCGACACTACCTTATAGATATGTAAAAAAGTTGTGTGAAAGATATAGGAACACACAATTACTTTACTAGAACTTATACTAGTTTCAAACTGTTTTGCTTGCATAAAATTAACATTGGCGGTTTGATTTACATTGGACTTATTTGGATTATGCTCTGAAGTTAGAATTCTTTTCTTTATAGTGGGAAATATATATTTGTGATTACTTAGAAAAACTTGCTGCCGCGTTTGAAGGGGATAAGCGTTTATTGCATGATCATTATTGTCCTTGTAGACGAAATGAATATCTGTTTACTGAATAAAAATATGATTACAGAAATACTAGTTTTGCCGATAGTTTTCATTAGGAATTGCACTAAGAATCCCAATACACTAGAGATTACAGCCGAACAGTTAATATTTCTAAGTTAAGTTCTACGATTATGCCTGTTAGGGTAAATTATACCAGAAAAATTTGTGGTAACATTCACTTTTAAGATGAATGAAATGGTAGAATGAGAATGTGCCAGGAAAGGGGAGAACTCTGAGAAAGCACCTTATGCATGCTGTTTGTCCATTACGATCATATATGGTCCCGAATTGAACCATAAGTATTAGCGCTACGAATTAGGCACTGTGTTACCTAGAAATAAGAGTAGAGGATATTGTTTTGTTCGAAAAATTGTTGATAATTGCAGCGCTGAAAAGTTATTTATTTTAAGTGAGTGTTGAGGAATATACCGAGAGAAGTAGGAGCTAGAATGATATTTGTATTAAGATTAATCATATTGGCGCAGATTTTAGTTGATGCCTTTTATAGAGAGGATTTAGTTTAAGC
Source organism: Thermobia domestica (assembly GCF_964235325.1). Taxonomy (NCBI): domain Eukaryota; kingdom Metazoa; phylum Arthropoda; class Insecta; order Zygentoma; family Lepismatidae; genus Thermobia; species Thermobia domestica. The sequence continues at coordinate 179,962,911 of NC_137456.1, forward strand.
TTATTGATGGCTGTATTATTACACTTTCAAATTAATATAGTAAGGATAGTTAAACTTACGCCCTCAAACGGACTCGAATTGCAAGTTTTTTGGTTGACACTTGGACGTGTTAGCTGATAATTTATTTCCTATGCTGCACAACCATATTTTATTACATATGCTTTCATTTGACTCTATTTATATACATTTAAATCACTGACAGAATTATGCTAGGTAAAAATTGTTTTTGTCTCGCAATTTTATGTTACGTATAGGTTGTTTACCGTAAAAATATTTTCTCACGGAGTATATGGGAATTGATTCTATCTAAGGCTAGAATATATTGTTATTGATAGAGTATTTGACACAGGTTTAATTGAAATTGGGAATCAGAGATGCACATATTGACATGTAACGTATATATCCACAGCACACTGGTATTTGGTATAGTGCAAATATATTTAAATTGCAATGCACGATAATATTAGAATTTGACATAGCTTGTATTATATATATGTGGTAGATGATAATCCTACAGAACCACTATATGAAGATTTGGTTGATTACAGCTTGTATTTTGCTGAAGTACATCTTTTAGGAGATTATTTTATATAGAGATACAGATTAATTACACGATGTTACTGCATGATGGTGAAAATGATTGATACTTGATTGTTCGGATAATAGATATATGGTTATTGGTTTCTAGGAAAAGAATTCACGGAAACTTGTATGTATTAAGATTTCAGAATTTCAGATTGCAAGATAGGACTTTGTTTGATGTTATTTGGTTTATCTATGGATGCAAATTTAAATTTGTTGAATTATAATCACACTATTTAAACTTGAAAGCTGTTTACTGTATTATATTAATAATGTAACAATACCAGGAACAATTACAAATTAATTTGTTATATCATATTATACCTTATTAGAAAATATTTAATCAGAATTGGTAAGTATATTGAAATAAGATTGAAGACAGAGTACTATGCTTGAATTTAGCAATGAATAATATTTACTAACTATATTGACTAGAGTTTTAATTATGTGTTATGATATCATTACTGATTTACTATTTTTGTATCCTATATTGAAAAAAAATTAGGATAAATTACTTTTTCACGACTATTTGTTTGTAGATATTACAGTGCGATTAGAATTTATTTTATATTTGAAATATGACAGAATATTAAGTATGAACTATTGATAAGTAATACTAACTACGACTTACTAGGAACACAAGTTCAAACTATACTCTGTAGGTTTGAAATTACTACTCTATTTAAGAAGTAGATGATTATTATGTTTTAAGAGCAAGGACAATTGATTTGTACACTAGTGACAGCTATTATACTGGATTGGAGATATGCTATCTATATAAGTTTAATTTATTTGTATTGCAATTAGCAGATAGAAGTATATTATTTATAAATATTTGGTGATACCGACTTTTAATCATCTATAAATGGTATGCTTACAGGGTGGGTTGATTTAAATCAGTCTGATTTAAATCACGATTTAAATCACTTGATTTTTTAAATAAAAATCGTTGATTTAATTCAAATTCCAAAATGAATTAATTTAAAGTGAAAATAAGTAAAATCCAGCCTCTGTTGTGTTATTTCAATTATGGAAGATAATCATAATACAATAAGATGCAAATGTATGTACAGCACAGTATGTGAACGAGTGTTTCATGCAAAGGATGATTAGGGAAAATCCCGTTTTGAACGGGTAACGGAGGAATTCTGCTTTCTTATCTTCGTAACATAAGGTTTCTAAATCGTTAACTATTCCAACGAGAAAATCACCATGGACATTTAAGACGAAAATTCTTGTGTGCGCGTCTGTTTGTTTGTTCCCAAATAATAGGGACGTATTTATAAAGGGGTCCGATTCCCTCTCCGAAACGTAAATCTATTTTAGATTTTGTAACTTTAGGCGAAATTTGCGTATTTTATGTGTATTTCGTGCCGCAAGCTATTTCCATTTTATTTATTTATTTATTTATTTTTTTTTTAGGTATGCCTCTGCCAAATATGAGTAACTTTTCTGGGAAAAAGAAAGTGTCATGTTGATAAACGTCGCCGTACTTTTTTCCTTAGTGCTTAAGAAACATTGTTTGGGATTAGAGATGCAAAATAGCCGGCTTTTTTGAATTGATGATTTTTTTTTACATAAAAAGCCGGTTTTTTTAGGGGAAAAACTGAAATTTTGGCTTTTTTCATTTCAATGATTTTGCTCTCTAAAATAGCTTTCTTATAGTATACTCTATAGTTAAACAAGATTTCATGACCTAAATGCCATACTTTCCTCTAGAATTCACCATCATGATGGATGGAGCACATGTTTTATGAATTAAACATTAAGTACGTAGTATTTGAGAGCAATTTTAGAGGCTATATAACTTTATTTTAACTTCTGAGTTTTCGACATTTTTTTTCTTTAGATCATTTCATTTTTAGTTATTCGTGTTTCATTTCTTAGAGCTTAGTACTCTAGTTTCTAGCACATAGATAAAATTATGTTTTTCAATATATCCGTCAGAGCACACTTCCACATTTCTGTTATACTGTAGCTGTGTAATGATGTAGCAATAATCTTCCGGATGCAACCTTGAATACCATTTTATACAAATAATCAGTACGGATTTAGAAAAGTGTTTTCGGAGGGCTTTTTCTTATTAATGTTTTTTTTTCTAAAAATGCCTGATTTTCATTTGAGGGGAGCTTGAAGTTTATAACTAAAGACATAACTAAAATTTCGTTTGTTTTAAAAATGCCGTAATTTCGGAGAACAGGCTTCAGTTCGAAAGACACCCCCACCCTAACCCCTTTCGCAAATCCGTCATTGCTGGTAATTAGTAATAACAACAACTTAAAACATAAGAAATGAAATCAGCCAGAAATCACAGTACACTCACTATCTCTACATTCACATATGGAATTAAGAACTTTTGTCGAAATGATCGAATGCGGGACTGAATCCCGATTTCCCAATAGAAGCGGAAAAGCTAACCTCTCACTCATGTTTGTTGTCTTGACAAATGTATTTCGTAGTTTTTCTTTTCTTAAGGGAAAGTTCCGTAATGACACGAATTCTTGTTAAAAATTCAGAAACATTCAGGACTGGGTAAACCGCGATGGTGGTTATATATTCCAAAGCCTTGGAAACCAAACGCTCAGATGAACAGTGTTACGCATATGGTCCATGAACAGAAAATTCAGTACTTTCCTGACTCTAAACAAGCTTAAGGAACAGTTAGTGCATTACAGAATTTGGGACTTTACCGATTTTGCAGGTCCGAAGCACCTGATAGGTAGTAACAGATTATTATATATGTAATAAATGAATAGAAAATACATTTTCAACATTTCTGTTCCACTTCAAAGAAGTTTCTTAGGGGTAGCAAAGGCGGAAGCAAGAGTTACATTAACAAATTAGGTGATTTTTGAGCGTCCCATACAAAGATTTCATTTTTTTCAGTCTTAAAGTAATACGTTGAATTGCAATAAAACAATGATTAATTTTCATTGTTACTCTAGTACGAATGTTTATGAAAGTCTCGGAAGTCAGACATAATAAACTTGCAGGCTATAACAGATTGACGAGGAATGATATTTATTTATTTAACAATCACAAGATGCAGCTCAGAGGCTATTTTATACTGGATATGTAACAAGAACATGGAAAGGATTGGGAAAGTATCGGCAAGGGCCTGTTTTAGTAGGTACCATCCCGGCATTTGTCTGGTAGGACTGAGGGAAACACTGGAAAACCCCAGTCAGGATGGTCGGCAGCGGGAATCGAATCCATGACCTCCCGAATGCGAAGCCAACGTTGTACCAATTGAGTCACTTGATATACGTAATGAACAAAGAGAAGAACATATTATTTTTGAGAAGGCTACGGCGTCGAAACTTAAATTTGTTTTGTGCGTTTGTTCAATAAATATATTATTATCTTTCCGATGTGTTATTTGTTTGAACTCACACACATAGTACAATAAATTCTGTATGTCATGTAACAGTTTTTCCTTGTTTTTGTAGTTTTAATTCACAATAAAAAATATTGCTTATAGTGCATATGGAAGTTAAAACTTAACTACAACTTATTATATACGTAGATAAATTGTTGGGATTCATAATAAAAATTAAAATTGTTTGAAGTATGTTTTCGAAATTAATGTTTATTTTTGAGGTTTTGTATTATTATCTGCATCCACTGCTAGCAGAATTTGAAAAAGAAAAAGCTCAATATTTCCCAAGCAAAAAAGCGAAGCAGAAAAAACCTAGTTTCCCCCCTCTCCCAAAATAAGACGTTTTTTTTCCCGAACCCTTGTATCTCTATTTGGGATTGAAATAAGTTAACGACTGGCAATCAACTCAAAATTCAAGCCCAATACTTTCACTTAAATGGCATAATTAACATTCAATATTAATTCCTAATGTTTTATCTTGCATTACGCGAGAAGAAAGATTTGATTTAAATAAAAAAAATTGATTTCAATAAAAAAAATCAACAAAAATGATTTTTTAAAAAAAAATCATGATTTTTTCCACCCTGCTTATTAATATCATTTAGATTTGTTTAACTGGAATCAATTTAAGTAACAGCCTTAGCTATTACCAATATTATGATCCATTTGGAGAGTGTTTTTAATTTGTGAGTTGATATCAGCGAAAATATACAGTAGGGACTTATTATGTATTTGGAATTATAGGTTTTACTCAGAAATACTATGATTATAAATTATTACGATTTTGAGGGATATATTGTTGTGTTGCTTTTTATAATAAGAACTAAATGGTTTATAACATCACGGATTGACTGATGGTTGTTAGAATATTGATATCTATTTAGAATAGATACAAGGCAGCACAGCTAGTGAAAATATTGTCCTCTTGAACTCTTAAACACATAACTGACAGACTGACATATATTGTTTTCATATTATAAATGGGTCCCAATTTTGTGTAATGCTAGCTGAAGAGTACATTACTGACAGTTATCTTAATAGATAGCCGGGCCTGCACAACTAGTGACAGCTATTATTTTGTTTAAAGCTATTTAAGTATGATTGACAGACGGCTGTTTTCCTTTTTTAATAAGATATATTTGGTTTACATTTATGGAGACGCTTTTGTTCCTGCATTAGTTACTTATTCATGTTAGATAGGAGCCAGCGCAACTAGCGACAACTATTGACTTATTTGAATTATTAAATTGCGTGAATGTCAGAATGATTTGTTTGCTTTATAATGCGAAATATCAGGTTTTCATTTAAGAATTGGTATTTTGATTAGTACAATATTGAAATCTAATAATGTTATATAGAAGGCAATACAAGTAGCGACATCTACAAACTTATTTGAATTATTAAAATACGTGAATGTCAAACTGAATTGTTTGCTTTATAATAAGACATATTTGGTTTTCATTTATGGATAGACTTTTTGATTACTTCACTAGTTAATCCCATAGCTCCATGGCAAAATAAGACCATACAGCGTAGTAATCCCGCCGTAAGCCCATAACATACAAAAGCAATTTTAAAAAGTTTTACGTTTACCCCACCCTACTACTCATTCATGTATTTGCAATCTAAATTTTTCAAAGCCAGCGACGCAAAACTAAAAGAAGGAATATTTGTTGGACTGCAAATCACATCATTACTGGATGACGAGAAGTTTGCAGAGCGGTTGAATCCCCTAGAAGACAAAGCGTGGAAAGCTTTCGAAGCTATCTGTCGTGGTTTCCTTAGAAAACATAAAGCAGAAAACTATCGTGAAATAGTGAATGATATTGTGAATTCGTACCAAGCTATGGGATACAATATGTCTTTAGAGATTCACTTCTTAGACTCTCATTTAGGTTTTCCCCGTAAGATCTTGCTTCAGTAAGTGATGAACATAGCAAGCGATTTCAGCCGCAAATTTCTACAATGGAGAAGAGGTATCAGGGCAAATTGAGTCCCAGAATGCTAGCTGATTACTGCTGGACATTGAAGAGAGACATCCCGGAAACTAAATACAGCAAAAATCATCATTCAGGCGTACAACTTCTTAGGTAAATAGAAAGGATATTTATACTGTAGTCGTATTTGTGTTTGCTTTAACGTACAACAAGGACGAAAATGTCAAAATAAGATCTTCCCTTTACTTTGCAAATATATTGTTAAAATGAGCAATGGAAATGTACAAGTTCCACATTTTACACAATTTAATGACACCCACCCCCTTCGTATGGAATCGATGACAACAAACCCCATATCGTCGCTCGAAGAACCGCCCTCGAAGAACCGCTATGTGACATTTTGGTCGAAAATGAGTTATGAGGTGCAAATAAACCTGAAAGCTGTCAGGTAGCGTTCCATATAATGTGAGAAGTAGATATTCAATTGTTTCGCCACAACAATGAAAAAAATAATAGATTGAAATTAAAGGCTTCAGATCCTCATCATGTACGTATTGATTAATGCATACAAATCCTGTATGTGTTTATAAAGGCGCAATAGACACAAAAATAGTAATATAATATTGTTGAAGCAAGGTACAACAATGTCCAGTGCATAATATACGTAGAACCAATTTTATTATATTTTTAAGTGTTACCATGTATCTGGCAAAATTTTAAGAGTTTGGAATATTTTTTGCTTCTCCTGAAAATTTGTGGTTTTAACACACAGCGATTCTTCGAGGCGCAGCGGCGATATATGAGTTATCCTAAGGTCGAGTTATCCTAAGGTCTTGTACTTTCGCTGGGATACGAAAGGATATTATTATGTCGATGAACTTTATCTAATCTAGGATACATATCCTGACGTTACGTTCGTGGTGAGTTCTCTTCCGCAATCATCCTCAAATATATTGTTTTTAATACAAAAGCACGTTTTTAATACAAAACCGTAACTTTCAGTCTCGGGTTTCGCACCTCAAAGGCTGGTATGCTATTCACATAGCCACGAGAGAGTTTTCAATCCTTCGACTATCCACAAAGAATGAACTAAAGGAATATAGGATGGACATAATAGGAGTTCAGGAAGGTAGAAGGGAAGGAAAGGGAACTGTGAACTCTGAAAATTTTACGTTCTTCTACAGCGAAAGAAATAAAAATCGCCAACTAGGAACAGGGATTTTCGTTCACAAACGAATAATATTAGCAATTAAACGGGTTGAATTTGTTAATGATTACTTTCTTTTATTACTCTTAAGGGTCGCTGGTATGATATTATTGTTTTAAATGTACATACCCCAAAAGAAGATAACGATGACGATATAAAAGACACTTTATCAAGATTAGAGCGGGAATTTTACCAATTCCGCAATACCATATGAAAATTCTAATAGGGCATTTCAATGCGAAGGTAGGTCGAGAGGATAGTTTCAAATCGATTATAGGGAATAAAAATCTATATAAGGAAAGTAATGACAACGGCGTTAGACTCGTGAACTTTGCAACATCGAAGAACCTTATCGTGAAGACTATAAAATTCCCTCATCGCGACGTCATAAATACACTTAGACCTTATCAGATAGAAAAACACAGAATGAAATTTATCACGATCTAGCATAATTGATATTCGGTTGTTCATAGGAGCTGATTGTGACATTGATCATTACCTAGTAGCAACGATAATAAGAGAGAGATTATCGTAAGTAAATATTCAACATCTGAAAACGAAGAAATTTCATTTAAAGAAATTAGAGGATAGCCAGGCTAGAGATGAATACCAGATTGAAGTATTGAATAGACTCTCAGTTATAGAGGGTTGAGTGCACTAGTGTTGAGGACACTTAGGTTGAAATTAGGGATAGTATTAAACTTTCAGCAAAAGAAAAATTGATGCATAAGGAAATACTTAGGAACAAACCATGATTCGACCTAGTATGCATTAGTCTAGCAGAGGAGAGAAAACAGGCGAACCTGCGTTAGCTACGAAGTTTGAACAATATACCTACACAAAATTTCGTTGTCACCAGACTGGAAACTTCGAAAATGTTTATAAAAAAGACACACGATTTCTTGAAAACTAAAATTGATGAAAAAATAAACTACTTATAAGGCCAAAAATACATTAATGTAACTGATATTACATCCGGATTATTTCCGGTAAAATTCACTGAACGAAGCCAGTTAATTACAGTGTTATCAATCTCTGGTGATATTCATTATTATTTTACAGCCCTCCCAATTAGGCGCATGAAAAGTCTTAGATCACTAAAAGATTTAATGAAGTTTGCGTTAGAATATCTTAATCCAGATGCTGTCATTTATTAATTAGACTATATAGTGTAATGCGGTCACTTTATTGATTATGTTAAATTCTATTCGTCAATTATTCGATTGTTTTAGAGAGATAGAGAAGTCTAAAGCGCTCTCCGAACAAATTAACATTTTTTCATAAGAAATTCTAGGGTATAATGTTCCCTATCAAGGAATATCAATGTATGCTCGGATCTATAAGGGATTTAGGTGACTAAAGACTCAAATACAACTGAAGAACTTCCTTTGCTTATGTTCCTTCTTTCGATACCATATTTGTGCCGTTATCTGAGCCATTACAGCGGTCATTCAAGAAAGATAAACCACGTAAATAGAATTCCTCCCAACAGCAGATTTTTGAGTAGTTAAAAAAAATCTATTCTTTCTGCGCCCACTCTAGTCCAGCTTCGTTCTGAAAGTAATGTCCATGTCCACGTAGATGACTTTATTCATAGTTTGTCACTAGCAATTTTGACATCCAGTAACATTAACAACTGCATTCAGTTTCTACATTGCATTCCTATATCTGTAAGACTCATCTTAATATTGTGCTCCTATCTGCGCCTAATTCTTGCTAATGATCTTTTTCCGATTGGGTTTCCGGTTAAAATTTTGAGAGCTTTCCTACTTTCTCGCATTCTGGTTACATGTCCTACGCAACTCATTCTCTTAGATTTGTTGACCCTAGCAATGTTAGGTAAACGATATAAATTATGTAGTTTCTCGTTGTGAAATTTCTGCCATTCGCGTACCCATCCCTCTTGGGACCGGATATTCACCTCATGATTTAATTTTCAAATAGATTTATTTTTAATTTGCTTTCTTCCCTCAAAGTAATCTAATGGCTAGAGGAGTCTTATGACAAGATACATTTGAATTCTAGTCCTGGTTTTGGAATCTTTAAATAATTATATTAAAATTAAGTTCGAATTCGGCAAATAGTACTTTATGAATATGCAAATTAACTTTGTATATTTGTTCTCCGCTCTGGCGGGTTACGGCCTGCTTCATGAGTTGTGATCTGAATTTACATGAGGTGGCTTTTGAGAAACTGAGTTCGACTGCATAAGGCTCGAAGTTCAGGTCTCCAAGTCTATTAAGCATCTGTGATACCCCCCCCCCCCCCAAAAAAAAAATGGTAGGTAGAAAAATGGTACTTGTAGTATTGATTTGCAGCACTCTATTTTAACACCAAGGTGCCAGGGGAAAAGGCGCGTAGTTAACTGGACGTATTCACAGAAAATAGTTAGGTATGCAATGGATATTCGCATGCTGCATAGCTGAAATAGGAACATTCACTATTATAATGATGAGAATGTCACTTCCGTAGGTAAATTTATTTTAAGAGTGAATTAATGCGGTTACGAAAGCAATAGAATTCAAATTAATGTAAAATATAAAGTCAACGATTAATAATAAGAAACGTGTCTGTAAGGGTCAGTTCAGGTAGATCCCTAGTAATTAAGAAATAACGTTACAAGAAAATTATCTAATTGGGATGTAATAGTCCAGGCCCGTGCTGGCCCACCGGGACACCGGGACGTGTCCTGGTGCGCCCTCCAAAACATCAAGATATAAATAAAGGTACAAGCTTTTAGTAATAAATTCTTACGATTTTATTGGTAAAGAACCCTTGAAAGGTACAGTGCGCCCTTTACATAAGGCGCCCTATGAAACATCACATTATAGATAAGTGGTTTTAGTTATCCTGTATACCAGCTTTGTATAATAAACTCAAATAGTGGCTGTTAATAAAGAATCTGTGAAGAATACAAGGCGCCCTTTACATAAGATACCTTGCGATATATTTTAAAAAAATATTCTTCTGTATTTCAGTTTTATATTATAAATTCTTACAGTTGCTATTGGCAGAGAGCAGATAAAGAGTATAATCACTTACAAAAATATTATAAAGTTATGTAGCTATAAAACGAAACAATGTGATACATCAAGAACAGTTCGGATAGTCAAACATACGATGTATTCATGAAATACCACATTGACACTAGTGTCTAATTTACGATTTTCACGACATCGAAGCCTTCACAGTCTTAATATGCATCCATATATCCGAGCATATTGATTGTTCCTATGTGTTTTAAAGAGTGTTCAGATAATCAGTACCTATTTTTTTTTCAGCACAAAAACTCATTTTTTTTATCCATATATACAGTACTCTTTACAAATTACCATACATACCATACATACTTGAAGTCCGTATAACATGTGAATGTTTTTGTCTTCGGAATAGCTTGAGATATCAGAGTCGTCTAAATTGCTTTATGCTTCTTTTTTATCTATATATATATATATATATATATATATATATATATATATATATATATATATATATATATATATATATATATATATTATTATTATTATTATTATTATTATTTCTTTTTACATATAATGTTTACAGTATATTTGTCAATATTCTAATTTAGAATCAGTACCTATTGTATTTCTAAAACATAGCTATATTAATTTCCGTGAAATGTGGTCTTCCTCTCACCACGGCATGGCGCGTCCTCAGGTTGTGGATCAAGGAGAAGGCCTCTAGAGCTTAGCTGCGAATATACTGAATAAGCAGTCGCGGACAGACGACAAAGGGCGATACTCCAGCTTGGAGATTTGGTGTGGGGCTAACAACCTCATCCTGTAAAAAGAGGCTTGTTTAGATATATTCGTAGAATCCTCGGATCAGAACTGCTAACTTAGCACGAACTCAGCAAAGTAAAATCGACATGAGATTTGGAACATGGAATGTAAAAAGTCTCTATAGGGCAGGCGGGTTAAAATTTGTAACGAATGAGTTTAGAAATAGAGAAATGACCTAGTGAGATATCAGGAAGTTAGATGAGAAGGAATAGAGGAATCAAGTCGGGAAATTTGACATTCTTTTACGTGGAATTAAAAGTTACCACTAGGAGCAGGGCTTTTCGATCACAAACGAATAATATCAGCAATTAATTGGGTTGAATTTGTTAATGATAGATTTTCTTTTACTTCTCTTAAGGGTCGGTGATATAATATTATTGTTTTAAATGCACATAACCCAACAAAAAATAAGGATTACGATAAAAAAGACAGTTTTTACGAAAGAATAGAACGGGTATTTGATCATCTCCGGCAATACCATATGAAAATTCTGTTAGGCGATTTCAATGTGAAGGTAGCACGAGAGGGTATTTTCAAACCGATTATAGGGAATAAATGTCTGCATAAGGAAGGTTGTGACACCGGCATTAGGCTCATGGACTTTGCAACATTCAGAAACCTTATCGTGAAGATTACAAAATTTCCACACCGTGACATTCATAAATATACTTGTGTTTCATCAGATGGAAAAACACGTAGTCAAACTGATCACGTTTTAGTAAACAGAAGAAAACAGTTTAGCACAACTGATGTTCGTTTGTTCGGAGGAGCTGATTGTGATACTAATTGTCACCTGGTAGCAGCGATAATAAGAGGGAGACTATCGTTGAATAAACGAAACATTCCATATCTGAAAACGGAACGGTTTAAATAAATTAGAGGAGAGTCAGGTGAGAGTAGAACCAGATTGAATTGTCGAATAGATTATCGGTTTTAGAAGGTTCGGAGTGCACTAGTGTTCAGGATACTTTGTTGAAATTAGAGATACCATTAAAATTTCAGCAAAAGAAATATAGAGGCACACAGAAATACGTAGGAACAAACCATGGTTCAACCAGGAATGCACTAAAGTAGCAGAGAAGGGAAAACAGAAGAAACAGCGTTGGCTACAAAATCCGAACGAAACAACCACATAAAATTTCATTGTCATCTGGCGGAAAACTTCCAAAGCTTTTAGAACAAAGAAACGCGAGTTTTGAAAGCTAAAATTAATTAACTTGAAGATAATTGTAAAAAAACAAAAACATTTAGGACATGTATAAATGCATCAATTAACTTGAGAAAGACTATCAGCGTCGGGCTTATACATTAAAGAAAGCCAACGGAACTGTTCTCACTCATCAGGATAGCATCTTAAATAGATTGAAAGATTCCATTCACGGTTTACTTAACACATAGTCAATAACTAATGTTCATGGAGAAAGTGAAATACAAACAGCATAACCGTATATTCCAGACTCTAACCAGACAGAAACAGAAATCGCTATTTAAAAATTAAAGAAACACACATATCCGGGTGTACACGAACTTTTGGCTGAATTAATTTTAACTGGAGGGGAAAAATTATACAGCAAGATACACTAACTCATTCTCCTTATCTGAAACAAGGAGGAATTACCACAAGAGTGAAAAGAAGCATTGTCCCAGTTCAGAAGAAAAGCAACAAAACTGATTGTAATAATTATTGAGACATTTCTATTTTGTCAACATCCAATAAATCCTCTTAAACATTCTATGAGCAAGATTGACTCCATACGCAGATGAAATTATTGGAGATTATCAGAGCGGATTTAGGTAAAATTGATCAACTATGGGCCAGATATTTACCATTCGACTAATACTTGAAAAGAAATGGGAATGCAATATCCTAGCATATCAACTATTGACTTTAGACTTGGATAGGAGGCATGTTTACAGAATTTGGAATGCCGAAAAAGGTAGATTATTTAATAGCTAACTAACTAACTCTATGGCCTATGGAACCCGGAAGTTCAGTGCCGCGTTAACAAAACCTCTCCACTGACTTCTATCCTTAGCTAATTGGATCCAGTTTCTACTTTGTATTCCTATCTCTGCGAGATCCATCTTAATATTATCCTCCCATCTGCGCCTAGGTCTTCCTAATGGTCGTTTTCCTATGGGTCTACCAGTTAAGACTTTGAAAGCGTTTCTACTTTCTTCCATTCTAGCTACATGACCTGCCCACCTAAGCCTCCTAGACTTGACGACCCTAACAATGTTGGGTAAACCGTATAAACTATGTAGTTCCTCGTTATGAAGCTTTCGCCATTCCCCATCCTCGTTCCTCTTGGGTCCGAATATTCTTCTCAGGATCCTGTTCTCAAATACTTTCAGTCTATGTTCTTCCCTCAGAGTAAGCGACCATGTTTCGCAACCATACAGAACTATAGGCACAATTATCGTTTTATATATTTTAAGCTTCAAATTCCTCGACAGAATTCGCGACGACAAGAGATTTTGAACCGAATAGTAACACGAATTCCCTGCTTTTAGTCGACATTTAATTTCTTCGTGAATATGATTTTCGTCTGTTAATATTGATCCTAAAAATTTGAAAGTATCCACTTTATCAAAATTATTATTTAATATTTTAACGCCTCCACAATTTGCCGTATTACGGTCCCTACGCACTTCCATGTATTTAGTTTTCTCTGCATTTACTTCTAAACCCATGTCCCTGCAAGCGTTTAATAATATCTCTGCATTTATTTCTACTGTTCTCCTATCATCCCCTATTAAATTTACATCATCAGCATATGCCATAACCTGGTGAATGCCGTTCAACTCTAGGCCCTGGTTGCTATCTTTGATTTTCCTTATGGCGTATTCCAGCACAAAGTTAAATAATAATGGCGACAACGCATCTCCTTGTTTCAGGCCATTTTCGACGTGGAAGCTCGTGGACAAAAATTTTCCTACCCGGACTTTACTTTGGGATTCACTTAAACATATCTTAATTAATCTAATTAGCTTTCTCGGTATTCCAAGCTCTGTAAGAACGTTGTATAATGTTTCTCTCCTAACCGAGTCGTAAGCCTTTCTAAAATCAATAAATAGTTGATGTACCGGGGTATTGTATTCCCACTTCTTTTCGAGTATTTGGCGAATGGTAAATATTTGGTCGATAGTTGATCGATTTCGTCTAAATCCGCACTGATAATCTCCAATAATTTCATCTGCGTATGGGGTCAATCTTGCTAACAGAATATTTGAAAGGATTTTATAGGATGTTGACAGAAGAGAAATGCCTCGATAATTATTACAGTCAGTTTTGTCGCCTTTCTTGTGAATTGGAACAATGATTGACTCTTTCCACTCTTGTGGCAATTCTTCCTTGTTCCCTTATATATGTCCCGAATATTTTTATTTTTACTATTATCTTCAAGTTCCTTAATTTTAGCTTTCAAAAAATCCCGTTTCTTTGTTCTAAAAGTTTTGGAAGTTTCCCGCCTGCTATCTGCGAAATTTTGTGTAGTTATTTCATTCGGATTTTGTAGCCACCGTAATTTTGCCTGTTTTCTCTTCTCTGCTAGTTTAATGCATTCTTGGTCGAACCATGGTTTGTTCCTACGTATTTCCGCGTGTCCCAATTTTTCTATTGGGACATTTAATGCTGAACATTTAATGCTATCTCTAATTTCAATCCAAGTATCCTCAACACTATTGCACTCCGAGTCTTCTAAAACCGAGAATCTATTCGAAACTTCAATCTGGTATTCCTCTCTTACCTGGCTCTCTTCTAATTTCTTTAAATTAAATCTCTCCGTTTTCGGACATTGAGTATTACCTTTATTCAACGATAATCTCTCCCGTATTATCGCTGCTACCAGGTAGTGATCAGTGTCACAATCAGCCCCTCTAAACGACCGGACGTCAATTATGCTAGATTGTCTTCTTCTATCTACTAAAACGTGAGATTATTTAATATATGTTTAAATGAATCCCAAAGTAAAGCCGGGTAGGAAAATTTATGTCCACGAGCTTTTACGTCGAAAATAGCCTGAAACAAGGAGATGCGTTGTCGCCATTATTATTTAACTTTGTTCAGAAGAACACTATATGGAAAATCAAAGACAGCAATCAGGTCCTAGAGCTGAATTGTATTTACCAGGTTATGGCGTACACTTATAATGTAAATTTAATAGGAGATGGTAGAACAATAGAAAGGAATGCAGAAATCTTAATTAACGTTTGCAGGAATATAGGGTTAGAAGTAAATGCAGAGAAAACTAAATACATGGAAGTTTGTTGCGATCGTAATAGTACTATATTGTATGGATGCGTTAAATTATCAAATAATACTTACTCCTCCAAATATCTAGGATCATTATTAACAGACCAAAACTATAATCACTAAGAAATTTGATGTCAACTGAAAGCAGGGATTTCGTGCTATTATTCAGTTAAAAATCTTTTGTTGTCGCGAATTCTGTTGAAGAATTTGTAGCTTAAAATATAAAACGACAATCATGCCTGTTGTCCTGTATGGTTGCGAAACATGGTCACTGACTCTGAGGTAAAATCGCAGATTGAAACTATTTAAAAACAAGATTCTTAGACCAATGTTCAGGCTCCAAGAGGAACGGGCATGCGGGATGGCGGAAACTTCATATCGAGGAAGTGCATAATTTATACATTTACCAAACATTGTTAGGATCATCAAGTCTAGGAGGCTCAAATGGGCAGGTCATGTAGCCAGAATGGAAGAAAATAGAAACGCTTTCAAAGTTCGAACTGGAAATCTAAATAGGAAAACGACCATTAGGAGAACCAAGGCGCAGATGGGAGGACAATATTAAAATGGTTCTCGCAGAGATTTGAATATAAAGTAGAAACTGGCTCCAGTTGGCTAAGGACAGAAATCAATGGAGAGCTTTTGTAAACGCGGCACTGAACCTCCTGTATCCATAGGCCATACAGCTATATTAATTTGTTGATATATTTAGCTTCTTTTTATTTGACAGAAATGTTATTACAGGAACTTAAAAAGTATTCCTCTAGTAAACATAATTTCGATTCGATTTTTCCACAAATTAGCTATTTACGTTACTACTAAAACAAATTTGATGATGATTTTGATATAAAATGGCACCCATACTTTCTTTCAAAGTCTCTCTCTCTCTCTCTCTCTCTCTCTATCTATCTATCTATCTATCTATCTATCTATCTATCTATCTATCTATCTATCTATCTATCTATACCTGTTTGTATGGGCGCCCTTTTATTAGACTTGTCCACCGCCCTCATTACTATCCCAGCACAGGCCTGTGTAATACTTTAGCAAAATCTTTGCATCAGGACAAATTAACACAAGACTTAGCTAACGTAATATTTCTTTAATTTGTTTAAATATCAGTAACGTTTGAACAGAACAATAGAAAAAAAGATATAATAATTTCAATGCTTAAATTAATTACAAGGTAAAATTACAATGAATTTAAATATGAAAGCCTTAAACATGTTGACAGGAACATTGATGTTCAAATTTGAAGGATTTCTATTTCTCATATTATTCCAAACGATTAGTCTATTCCCTCCAATAACAATGGTTTAAATTTAATGAAAATATCACAATTACTGTAATTTCTTTACTAGCGACAAGAAAAATCACGTTAATCATAAGCAATTATATTTCAGATTTCTTTCAAATTTATAACTAGAGATTCCAGAAATGAATCCCCTTCATCTTTCCTGGAATCCCCTTTCCTTTTCTAAAATTTACACTGCAAGTAGTGTGGTACACTGCGTCTTTCGCAAACAAATCTCTGGCATATTCAATTCGACTTTTTACAGTCATGGCCTAATCATCATTGCATTCTTCACATAATTTCAATATTGTTTCTTGAAAAGTATTAGCTTTTAGCGTAATTAGACAGTGATCCTTCCACTTATCGTCATATCTCTCAGGCTCACCACAAAACAAACAGTTAAGAACAAAATGAAGTACAGGCGAATTTGCACGCAGACTACTTGCAGGTATCTCTTCATTGGACGGTATTCTTGATTGCGTATCCTTCTTGATTTGACTGGAACTCACATACTTCCTTCAGCATTCTTGATGTACTTTTTTCCAGATTTGGCTGCCAGTGCAGCAGTACATAATTCACTCACGCTCTGAATTCCTTGGCATCCTTTCTGAGACAAACATGTAGGTCTTTCATCTTCTGTGAATACCTTCTTCCGAGTGAGCAGTATTATATTCAATGTTTCCACTAGCCGTAAGATACAACAACAACTAAACGAACATTAAAAACTTGCATTTTAAAATTAAAATCATTAGTTACAGTTCAGTATTCAACGATTCAGCCATTTGAACAATAATCGCAAACAGAGTTATTTATACTTACAAGAATCATAAAGGGCCTACTATGTGTAGATAGTGAATAAAATACAGGGTGTCTCAAAAGTTCCTTTGACATAGGGTAACTTTATCAGAGTTACAACATAATGGTAAGAGGGGAAACCATCTCCAAATATCACGTTTTTAATCTAAAGTAAAGGATTTCTCTCTCTTTTTTTTTTTAAATCGGACGAGCCGTTTGGGCTATACACTTTATGTGCCAAATGTTAAACGAAACTGCAACGTTGCCATGAAACCCACAACATAAGTGAATGAAGATACTGTCTTTTACGCTAAAGTGTCGATGGACAGCCCCATTTCAAACATGTCCCATTCATCATACTCTTACAAAATTTATCCACCTCCTGGTAAATGGCAACGTTGCATTTTTATTTAACACTGGGCGCATAAAGAGTGTACAGCACAAACGTTTCGCCCGATAAAAAAAAAAAATCCTTCACTGTAGATTGAAAACATTATGTTTGGAGACGGTTTCCCCCTTACATTTTGTTGTAACTTTGATAATGACAGAGTTACTCTTTGTCGGGGCACTTTTGAGACACCTTCTATATAAGAGGTATGTTCAATGCCTCATTCGAAAGGACACATAATAGTGAAACATCTTCATAAGGGATATTGAGCCTGTTATTTTGTTACAAAGTCACACAATTACTCCTTTTGTTATTATGTCTGCCGTAAATGACTACTAACGGCGGCCATATTGGATTTAACGACCTTCCAGACTGAATATTCTTGAGGATTTTTTGAGGTTTGTTTAGAATGTGCTCAGTATCATTTTGGCGCATGTTTCATTTCTATTGCAATTTGTTAAAGGTAAAGTGTCTTTTTTACGTACGTTGACTGGACTAATAGTGATAAGCAAATTATTTGATTCACAACACAGTATTTACTTAACAGCCATATGAGAAGGAAATAACTAAGCAACAGAGATAGATAATTGATGAACGGGTGATATAATATGAATAATGTAATGACAATATCCACATGCAAGTAGCCTATTTAAAGATTAATAACTGCTTTGACCTATTATTACTTAGAAAGACTGGTACTTATATTTTTGCATTTTTAACTTTGTGCAACATTTAACTTCATAATTATGAAAGTCTGTTCATTGTTTGCGCAGACAGATGTTTATTGTTGAATTGCTCTGTCAGAGATTAGTTCGTTCTTTCCTAATAATATTTGGTCAGTTCAGTACTTTGTGTCTTTCAATTTATGCATACTTTGTTATGTACTAAAAAAGTCCCAGAATGAATGAGATATCCCATCAATAAAATCACATTCGTCATTTTTACTTATGATTATATGCTTTTGCGCATCTAAATAGTTCCCACAGAAATTCCAGTCTTAAAAACAAATATAGCGACAATTATCCATTCCAGTATCGTAACACTTCTACAGTAATTGCATTCCGAAATCAATTTAATCGTAAAATATACTCATGATTTTAATATCATAAACAATTTTTGATTAAATCCTATTACTTATCTATCATTTCCTATTTGAATCCAGCGATGCACCCTTGAAGAGACAATTGTAAATTCGTGAATGGGAAAAATGGCGTGAGTCGCTATATTTTTTAGACTGAATATTCGATTTGATAATTTAGCCAAATATGAAATAAAAATGAATAAATTTTGGAATTCTTGCTTCATATGTATGTTTTAGGATTAACTAATTGAAATAGGAACTCTGAAGAGGAACATCAAAGCAATTTAATAACCGTGTCTATAGCGACAACTTCCATTCAAGACCCCTCTTCAGTTTTATTAGAAAGAGGAAAAGAAAGAGTGTGAAAGAAGGGAAGAAGGTAGCAGAAAGAAGGAGAAGAGGAAGAGGAAAAGGAGAAAGGAAGAAGGAACTAGAGATAAAGGATTACTGGATAATTATGGAAATATGGTAAAAGAACTTGAATAGTTATTAAAAAGGTGATACATGTTCGAATGTTATTACTTAGAGATCATTTCTAAAATGATCCGGAAGAGACACATGTTCCCTCATACTACCCCGACATGGATCCAGGCAACAACACAAGTGGGAGTTGCCATAACACAGCCCAGGTGACGAGAAGTTTTAATTTAATGTTTGTCTGTTATTTCGAAATGTTAAATAACCTGTATCCAGTATTTGAATATTCATAATGGAGATCGAACACACATCAACCAAGAAAAAAAATGTTAAAATAATATATACATTTTCGACCAATAGAAGTTTTGAGATTTCTGAAAAAACTGTCTTTATTCTAGATCATCCTGTTATTTTGGCTTTCTCCCAGAGCACATTTAGACTACTTTATAATTAGTTATCTTTCATGACCTCCGTCATACACTAATACATATAACACGCTATTACCCACTTATTATGAACACTATCATAGTAAATTAATATTAAATGCTACCATTTAAAACTAAATTTATCATTCATTCACACACAGTCACATACATAGGGGTCTACAAGACAAAGTATCGACACGGGGGAAAATAGTTTAAAGAAACCATCTAACCACAATTGGCGAACATTTATTACATCTATTAGGAAATTAAACACAGAATTACAGTATATAAACATGCAATAAACATACATATTAGTATATCAATCCCCATACGAAATTGAAGAATAGCGAAGTATATATATATATATATATATATATATATATATATATATATATATAAACAGTCAAATGAAAAGAAAGACAAAAAATTATATTTTTTTATTTAACTTCGGTAAATATGATATAAGTCCGTGAATAATTACAATCTACAATATGATGAATGAAGGGAAAAAAACTCGAGGTGATGGTTAGAAATGGTCCTTATCTCATATATGAAAATTTTTAAGGTAGACTAATTATACGAGTCTTCTCTCGTACTTTCAGACGAGCTATAATATTATACATAGTGTCGAAGCATCCTTTCTGTTGTCCATGTATTTCACTTAATTGCATTTCTTATACACACATAAGATTACGTTTACTGATCGTCATTAACAAATATTCTGTTCGTCGAAGTATCTATCAAATACAATTCTCCCATTTCTGGGGTTGAGAGACCAAAGTCTGCTCACTGATATCACGTTGACTAATGTTACTTATTCTGTCATTCACTTACTATCCCATTCATTGAGGATATTTCAGTTAATATCACCTTATACTACCAGGTGTACACATTTAACGTTAGATTCACACAATGTATATGTAGGAACGAGAATTTTCCAAGTTCAGAAGGACTTTCGTTTGTATTGAGAACACGAGTACTGAGGTGGAAATACTGGTCAAGTTTGAGGATCCGTATGGGAGGGATGGAAATCGAAAAGTAGTTTTACGGAAGGATTTTAGTTTACTAACTTGAAGGTAGATTTAAGGATACAATAAGGTTGCGATGACCTACCTTAATCCCATGGTACATGCAGTTAGTGTAATACAGATGATGTTAGTCATTACATATGTTACTTAGTAATATTACAAAGATTGAAGAGAATAACTATAACATGCCGCGCTATCTTTTAACATTCACATTATATATATATATATATATATATATATATATATATATATATATATATATATATATACAGGGTTTTCATAAAGTATGGACGGATTTAGTTCCCTTATAATTTACATAAAAATGCTCATATTGAAATCAAATAAAGTGCAAACGATAGCGGAAGGATTAAATTTTAACCTGTAATCTGCACCAGCTCAGTTCATTCACCGCCACACCTCCAACTGGGCGCCATTTACGTCCACACATTCGCGTAGGCGGCGCTGGAATCCACTCACAGCGTTCCGCCGTGTTTGCGGCCTCCCACTTCGAGGACGGTCCAGGACGCTTCCTGTCTCCAAGAACTTAGCATGCCACTTTCGGATTGCACTCTCAGTCGGTGCCGGCTTTTTGAACTCTTTGGTGAACTTTCGACACACCAGAATTGGTGATTTTAGCTCTGCGTACCACAGAACACATTGCGCTTTCTCTTTCACCGACGCCATCTTTGATACGGTAAAAAAAATAGTCTTCTCAGAGGAGTTTTTCATTTCTTTTCATTTATTTCTTTAAAAGACACACACACCAATACAGCTTACAACCTACTTTTAACAGTCAACATTGAAACAACAATGAAAACAACAATGGATGGAATTTGGTAAGAAACTGACCCTTGCCCTCCCTCTCCCTCTCTCAACGTGTTCAGAGTTGCCGCTTATCTAACAGTGTTGCCAACTAAAAATTTAATCCTTCCGCTACCGTTTGCACTTTATTTGATTTCATTATGAGCATTTTTATGAAAATTATAAGCAAATTAAATCCGTCCAGACTTTATGAAAACCCTATATATATATATATATTTCGGAACCATAGCAATCAAGGACCGTTCGGGATAGGTACCAAGACTCTTTACACATACTTATTCAATTCACCATTATACAATTTACTTCAATATCATATCTATATTACACACATATTTATATCTCAATATTTATATCTCAATATGATAAAATTAATATTTTCAAGCGTTTTATTTAAACTGGTAGACATTTAATTCGCATGGCAGGAACGTAAACACAGAATATGTATAAATATATGGTTCTAATAGGTTAACACTACTTTTGGGCCCAAAACAACTACAACATTTACGTCTATGATTACCAATGGAAACAAAACATATATATGAAGCAAGGCACGTTGCAACTGTTTTAGATGAAATTTCACTGAATTGAGACTCTCACGAGCTTCCTCACTATTTATTCCTTAATTGAAACTAATTTTACCTGGATTTTTCTGCTTTTCTATCCCAAAATCTTAAATATTTCCGGAACTACTGACCTGTTGTTGCTTGATACTTTTCAGGTAGCAATGTGACAAGAAGCGCTCCTTAATACTAGAGCTTCGGAAATAGTCCCAATCAGAACAAAGAGTTTTGGCGGCGGAAAATATAAAGCGAATAGAAAATGGTAAAAACTGGACGAAACCGGATTTGTGGGAGGATATGGACATCTCAGAGGGACGAAGGGGATCTAAATCATTCTGCCAAATATCAGATTGGTGGATAATTTCAAGAATTTCTATCCAATTGCGGGCCTATGTTTTCGTATAGCATTAAAGTGTAGAATTTCAATACTCATCCATTTGAAATGCCAAATCAAATTTTGGGCTGAAAATTTAGTTTTGCAATCAAAATTTCCATTTATCAGTTCTAATAAAACTGAAAAGAAATTTGGAAGCTTATTTGACTGAAATTAGTCTTGTTGTAAATCAAAATCAACAATGGCTTGAAGGGCCTTATTTTTGCTCCGCCACCGTGTAGCACTTATCTTCTGTAATCTGTACAATTTTTCTGACCGTGCTTGACGCTCCTTTGTCTCTCTTTCCCATAGAGATATCTTCTTGTACGAATGGTTCAAGAAAGTTAGAGATTCCTTTACAAGACCAAACAAATTTTTTGCATCAGGACAATTGATAGTTGAGTCAGCCACTACAAAATTTAGTATAGCAAACATAGCCCATACAATGAGTGTAAATTATATTAGGATTGTTAGCTTTCAGATAGGCCTAAAGACCCTTGTAGCATCCTTTCATATTTCCTGCACTGTCTAAAGAGCAAGCAATAAGATTTGATGTGAAAACTCCGTGATTTTTCAGTTTACTTACGACTTAATTGTGTATATCTTCTCCACTCGAATCCTGTATGGCACACAATTTCAGAAGTTTTTTTTATGTTTTCCCTTGAAAAACGTATCTAACACAAGTAGCTAACTGCTGTATTATTGAAGTGTCTTGAGTACTGTCTACCATAAAACTAAACCAAGCAGGCTCGTTAAGATCTCTCAAAATAAGGTTTCTCCCCTGTGACGCTACAATTTTCAACATTTTATTAATAACTGCTTTATACCAAAAAAGTTAGAAGAAATCCTCTTCCCACCCGACACTTTCCTGAGTTCCCCGCATTTCATGTTTATTCAAAGAAGATAACATTTTCTTTTTCCTTTCCGCAGTTCATTTGTCAACATGAGATTTTAAAATGGCATCACATCCTGACACTAATAAGACTAACTGTAGGAAATTTCCATGGTTGTTGTCAGAATCCAGGGAATAAGGTCCTTTACGTTTTCACTTCTGTACGCTAATCCTTGCGTACCAATAAACACAATAATATCTATCAACTGTTTTTTTGACTGTTTTAGATGAAATTTCACTGAATTGAGACTCTCACGAGCTTCCTCACTATTTATTCCTTAATTGAAACTAATTTTACCTGGATTTTTCTGCTTTTCTATCCCAAAATCTTAAATATTTCCGGAACTACTGACCTGTTGTTGCTTGATACTTTTCAGGTAGCAATGTGACAAGAAGCGCTCCTTAATACTAGAGCTTCGGAAATAGTCCCAATCAGAACAAAG
The DNA here is from genome assembly GCF_964235325.1 of Thermobia domestica. Lineage (NCBI taxonomy): Eukaryota > Metazoa > Arthropoda > Insecta > Zygentoma > Lepismatidae > Thermobia > Thermobia domestica. The sequence goes on from NC_137456.1 coordinate 179,986,592, forward strand.
AGTTTTGGCGGCGGAAAATATAAAGCGAATAGAAAATGGTAAAAACTGGATGAAACCGGATTTGTGGGAGGATATGGGCATCTCAGAGGGATGAAAGGGGTCTAAATCATTCTGCAAAGCATCAGATTGGTGGATAATTTCAAGAATTTCTATCTAATTGCGGGCTTATGTTTTCGTATAGCATTAAAGTGTATAATTTCAATACTCATCCATTTGAAATGCCCATATATAGGGTTTACATTAAAATAATGTATAAATAAAGATATTATTCCCCAAAATATAATTTCTACTGGGTTATTCAAAGCCTCCACATTAATTTTGGTTTGAATAAGGAACAAATGAATATTCTACATGGGCCGAAGAACACGGTATATATTGAAAACTCTATAGTATACAGTACGTTAAAAAAATATTGGGTCCCTCCAAACAAAAATTTCATTACCTCGGCTGTAATGATAAATTACATCCTAAGAGTATACAAGGAAAGACGCCAACAGTCTCACATTGAATCAGAGGTTTATATTTTCGGCTAAATAACATTGAAATGAATTTTCTCCATAACGTATAACTGAACAAAAACTATGTAATAAAATAAAATTTAATTATTTTTTAAATCGAAAAATGACTTTCTTTGTTCAATAATCCTAAATGTGTTGATAAATTTGGCTAAATTAATAAAATGTTATCGACAGTAATAATGCACCCACTAATTCCAAATTGAGCATATCATGGAAAGCGTTTGTCTTACCTTACGCATGATTTCCATGTTGAAGTTTATTACACGTTACTTTTACTCACTGAAGTTAACCACTCGAAACACTCAGGTTGTTATTTTCTTCTTCAATCAGTGCTGCAAACTTGAGAGCTCCTGTGGTAGCAAAATGCTGTTCGACTCCTGGGGTGTGTACTGTCACATATCGAACTCTCTTTCGAAACTATGGCTCTCTATGGATCTTCAATCAGGCCGTCGTCATCAAGCTTCGACATCCAGATTCTTCCTGAAATATGATATCTCTCGGATTTTCTTGATTCTCAGAACCAAAATAATTGCAGTTGTCCAGCCAGCATGGTACACGAAAATAATACTCACCACAAAAAATCTTAGTATTAAATTCACTGAGTGGATAAGGTAGGGTTGCCATATTACCCGATTTTAGTGGGTACCACCCGATTTTTAGGTTACATATTAATCCCCGCTTAGCAGAGCCGTAGCTAGAGATTTCTGCGCCCGGGGCGAAGTAGAATTCAGCGCCCCTATACTCACTTAGCAATCATTATATATATATATATATATATATATATATATATATATATATATATATATATATATATATATATAAAAGAAAAGCAGCTTTTCTTGTTACGCTGAATTTTTATTAATCTTCTTGGAAAGACCATTACAACAACCAAAAACGATCATTATTTATCCTTTTCCAAATAAGAGCTGTTTTCAAGAGTCTTTATTTGGACTTTTTGTTAAATTTGACAAAACTACCTTTGGTTGTATACAAATTCGCTAGGAGAACAGTTATGGAAAGTTACTACTATTTACAACATTTCATACTATTGATAAGAAATGAAATTTTAATACATTAAAAACTATGTGCTTTTAAATTGTTCCAAATGGGTGACAGTATTAATTTCCAGTAATAATTGTAAACTTTTTAATTTTATTCTGTATGTGACCACATCAATAGTATGTTAATTTCGATCTCTTAACGGTAAAAAATATTTTGTGAAATGTAATGGAAATTCAGAAGGATCCTTCTTTGTGAATTTCTAAATATTGATCGATGGAGGTGAAGAATATGTTCAATGTTTGTACTTAAAATCCAAAATATACTTTGGCTACTACATATGTCTGAAATTATAGTAATTACTTAATTTCTTAATGAATGAAAGTTCCGAATTTAAGGTACTTATTATTAATTAACATATTAAAATACACTTACACGTACATATATGAAGAATGTGTGTACCGGTACTCATGTTTTGTATGTATGTAGATAGATAAAAACATCACACAACTAGACACGCATACACAAAATAATATGGTGCCGATATAAAAAGTTGATGAAAAATGACCTCAATAAATTCCTCCAAATTGGAAGCATTTGATATGTCAATGGAATTTTAAAATAAATCATTGGTAGTGATTAGTGTGTGTAAAAAAGTCGAACTTCGTCGGGCTAAGTTTTGATCCCTTAAGCCCTTATTCTACAACTGCTTGAAGTTCGAAAATGTTATTGTTTCCCTCGTTTACTTTTATTTTTAATATTCCCGAGCAAACAGCAGCTTGAATGTGTCTCTTCACTCTTCTCACTTTCATACCTTCATTCTCAACGTCGCACAGTGGGGCCAAACCAGGCAAGTCTTAGCAAAACTCGAAGAATGAAGTAAAAGATTGACTTGATATAATTTGCTATAATGAAACCTTAATAGTGTACACATAAGATAGTGTGCAGGAAAAGAAGTGATAGCTATTTACAATGAATTCATGGGACGTGTAAATTTGGTTATCCACCGAAGCAGGAAAGGTGCTGCTTAGTGACAGAAGATAGGAAATTGACTTTGAATGTGACTATTCCTACATTGCGTGTAGATATTCCGTGACTGGTAAACATGGTGACACGACCGACATGTATGTATCGTTTTGTATATTTAGAATGTTGAGGTAATGTGTAATCAATAATCATATTTGGAATGATGTTAATATCAGTATCATATCCCTATGGTAATCCCCTACTTAATATCATATTTGGAAAATGATGTGGTACTGAAAGCATATAAACTGTAGTCAAACGATAGAATGGCATTTTTGTAGAAAATATGGCATAATGATGTTATGACTGTGATTTTTTAATATATCGTAGCGGAAACATTGTTCTTACTGTATGCAAAGTGAAAACCTGCACATATTTGCACTTTTGGGAAATATAGCGCATGAAAATGTTTGAGGAAAACCGCATTTTGGATGCAATGCTGCTTTTGAATTGAGGTGGGATGAATGTGAGAGCAAGTGTTAGATTATTAGACGTGTGATCCCCATGCACGCAGTGACAAAGTTGAATATAAATCGATTCTGGGAATTTTGCCGCCAAACCTACTTGGTGCTTCGCCCCCTAGGACCCATCTTGTTACCAACATCCAACCATACTTCTCTGGCATTCGCCAACAGAACTAAACTCTAGTCAAACATGTGTGATTAATGGTGGCGATATTTTGAAACGTCAATGTTTGCCAAACAATCTATGGACCATAAGGTAGAACCATATTTAAAATGGTGTTGATCAATTCAGTATTGCGTTTTTTTGTGATGCGATGCGTGCACAGAAGTGACATTGGAATCAACTGTAATGAGCCTCCGCTCGCTCCAGCTCAGAGTGTTCCAATCAAGCCCTGAAATCAGCCCACGTAATGCACGATGCAATATATGAAACAAGCTGAACAGGTTACTGATGCTTGTAAATCATAATATGTTTAATACATCTGATAATATATCGAAAACTTGTGATGAGATAATTTTTATGTATTGAAGCGTCCTTGCAACTTCATTGTCATAACGAATCCTCAACAACTTGGAAATAATTTTGAGAAGCAAGAACTTTTCTTCAATTTTATTACTCTTCAGTTGTAAAAAGAATAAGTACACTTTTTCCTTTCATGCGTAAGAATGTAAGTCAATCGTAAGTTGCCAAATCAAAGCATATTGCCCACGCGTTTGTTTATGCCAATCATATAATCTGTTATATTATTTAGGCGCGAATATAAGGAATATTTCCTTTTAAGATGTAACACTCTATGTTTTTGATAAAATAATGTCGAAGTAACATTATTGTAGCCACTGCACACACCAAACTAATTGGTTTTCTTTCAATTTTCTGCTTCATATTGCGAATTCTTATTTTTGCCAAGAATTCAGTGCCTTGGCTCCACTGTGCGTCGTGATTAATCGCATTGGGTAGAAAAAAAATGAAATGAAATCTTTGATTTTTACGTCCCACGTTTATGCCGGTTAGGCTAAAGGAGACGGTGATGATGAGTAACGAATGAAATGGTGGAATGAAGAAAGTGGGAGGAAACGGGAGAACCCCGAGAAAACACACGCACGCGGTGTTTGTCCACCACAAAGTTCACTTGGCGGGGCTGGGATCGAATCCGGGACCCCAAGTACCAGAGGTGAACGCTCTACCACTGAGCCTCCAGGGGTAGAAAAACGTTTTGAACTAAGCAAACTCATCACTGTCAAAACGCCGAACACGACTTTGCTCGTTTCTGAGTTTGAAAATGCTCCTGCGTACACTATAAGTCATTACTCGGCACCTTGTATACCACATGTAATTAAGAAATTATCTATAACTCTTTAAGTAATAAGTAAAAACTTGTTGTGACTTATTTAAACTTTTGTATTGCGAGCGAAGCGAGCAAGAAAATTTTTAAGAAATCTACGTATTTCATTGATAACCGACAGCAATATTGATCTAATAGGGCGCCAATACTTTCTGGGGGCGACTCGTCTTTTATTCATGTCCAACACAACTTTTCTTTCTCCTTGCTCGTTCGGCGCCCCCTTGTTGTCAGCGCCCGGGGCGGGCGCCCCGCTGCCCCCCCCCCCCTTAGCTACGGCTCTGCCGCTTAGTCATCTCTTAATCAAGCAAAGCCACCAGCTTTTTTGGATTGGAGAAAAATCTACGAAGACTTTGTTGATAAAGTATTGTTATATTCAAAGTAAACCGTTACATCTATGTGTCAATTTCAATCACGATTGAGCTAAATTTGGACTCTCGCTCAGGCCCAGGCTATGAGCTATTTGCCCAGTGTGCGGCGTGCGCAGAGTCGTTTGCTAATAAGAGATTTGCCCTAACGCACACTGGTTTTCTTTGTAATTCATGTGTGTTTAATGTAATATCCTGGACGTTCTATACGAATGAATATTTGTTTCTGGATGTTGTGACAAACTTACTTGAATTATTCACGACTTCTTAAAATACAAGAATGTCGAAGGACGATTTCCAGTGCAAAAGATGGACCAAAACACCAAAACATGTTTTACCGTTCTTATGATAAACATTTAGAATTTATTTTGTGTTTCTTAGAGAGAATACCTTACAGATATCCTTGCAAAATGCCTTACAGATATCCTTTCAATTACAGATATCTTACTGTAATACTTACTTAATACTTACTTTACAATTCGAGACTCACATTTGTTGAACTTAATAAAACATGAAAGGCAAAAACTAAATTTCCTTTACTTTAGTTTCGTTAGAAAAGTACTTTGTAACTGCCACTTACCAAGGTACGAAGGATCCCAGGTCAGTATTTGTAATACATAAGTTCACATCGGTACTTACCGTTTCGAATCCCCCACTTTTCTAATTTTAAAATATGGCAACCCTAAGATAAGGTGTTTTTGTATGTATGCCTACAATAACTTAAGAAACTTAGTTAATGATGTATTGGAAATCACGCGAACAATAGCAATAGCAATATATCAAAGTTTTTCACACTTCGTTCAAAATCGATATAAATGAAAAATAATATATGTTTTGAGAACTCGGTAATTCATTAAATTGAATCAGTAGTGAGCTCGTTGCACGACACTATTATTTTTTAAAAAGCAGGTCATAATGTAAACGGTTAAGACGTTAGAAAAAGTTAGCGAAATGTGTGTGTGTGTGTGTGTGTGTGTATGTGTGTGGTTGTATGGCTGTGCTGTCGATGCAACATTCATTTGTTGCCGATATCATTACTAAAACCTAACTGATTTTTTTCTCTGTCTTGCGACGATCCTTTCTCCCTTTCAAAATATGTGTTTATTTCCGTTCTAAAATTTAAAATCAGGCTTATGCTAAGTTGCTGTTTGTTCACAATTATTATTATTATTATTATTATTATTATTATTATTATTATTATTATTATTATTATTATTATTATTATTATTATTATTATTATTATTATTATTATTTATTCAAGACGTTAGAATGGTAGAGTGGGATTTTAGCTTTGTTTATGATCCAGACATGCTTTTTCTTGATTTACTATGTAGTAGGTGAATGCCTAAAGTACGTACTGTTTTATCTAATTTCCAAGAACAAGGAAATACAGAGAACCTGTGTCTATTACTCAACAAACTCTTCCTCTTTATCGATACACAGTTGCCATTGCTCCGTCCATTTTGTGCAGCATGTGGCATAGTCATTTTCAGATACTGAAGTTAGTGACTCCAGTATAGCATAGTAACTGAAATAATTAAGATTTCAGGGCGGTTCTAGTTTTGGATAATACAGTAGGTGATACCCGTGAGCTTGAAGTAGAACATTCAGATTTAAAGGTGGTTTTATGCCAATCCAACTCATGGACGAAGGAATAATTCAGGCCTTTAAATTCTATTACATAAGGAGAGCCGTTTAAATCATATTTAACGTTATGGAAAGGGATGCTAACATTGATACTAATGTTGGGAAAATGTTGACATAGTGAAGTGCATTGTTTGCATAAAAGAATTAGCATGGGAACTGAAGCAATCAACATTCTCGACTTACTTTAAAATACTGTGGACAACTTTGACTATGAACGATAATAATGATTCCATACAAATTGTTCAAATAGTGACTGAAAACATTGTTCAAATTGCAAAGAACATAAGACAAAATAGTTTCGAATAGTTGAAATTGAATCACAAGATGAAGACTTAACTGAAATGGAGTTGGAAAAAATAACCAGTACGGAAAAAATAACGTTGACCTTAAAGTAAATTAATTGAGGATTACGATAGGCTAATGATCTCTGGGAGTTTTTCATAAACTTGTTCCTTCTTTCCAAAGGGAAAATTAATCATACCACTGCAGAATACCAGTAAAAATTACAATGTTTTAAAAAAACTATGAAATAAGAAAAAATAACTAATTTTTTTAAACCACAGGCTAAGACTGATAACTAACTATTTGTATTTTGTTCATAAATTATAATTAAACACTTTTATCATTATTAATTTGTAATTCCATAAATTTGGAACGTATATATTACAATCCAATATATGTTGTCATTCTCTATTCTCGGTTTTCTTATTTGCAATGTAGTTACAAAACATGAATTTCGTGAATGAGGAGCTTTCGCTTTATACTATTGTCTTATTGTTTATATCATATACCTAGATACTTATATTTTATATATGTTCGAATACTGTGTACATCCAGATATTGGATGTACATCTACTTAGGATCCCTTTGGAAGCTTTGAAACACAAAGTGACTACTGACTCAATTTGATTAGCCAATTTGGAGCATACTTCAGTTGGTTTTCTTGTGATAGAAAATCTTGCCAAGGTAGTATGTCAGTCTGAAGAAGGAAAACGGAATTTCTGTCCTCCCCGAACTTATACAACGTACCTATAACGGATACAATTTTCGATTTTGTTTCAACTACATCGTAGCAGATAGTTTACTAAGTTATGTTTTCATAAATCTGTTTCCATTAACTATAAACGAGAAAATTACTTTTAAGAAAATTCAACAATTTGCATTAGGAGTATTTTGTGAGTTCGGTGGTCCAAGAAATTTTACAAGAGGATGCGACTTCCTACTTGAGCGAGTGTAACTAACTGGTCCCAAGAAAACATCGAGCCTCTCTTGCCCTTGCTCTCCCCGGCCACGATGATGTGGAAAATTTATACATTAATCAAAATAAGGATTTCCTTAGCTTTTAAAATAGACTCTTGAAGTTATTTTCGTCAGCATTTTCACATACGCAAGTAGCAATGTTAAGAACGCCTGTATGCAAAACCATACAAAAAGAAAATTATACATTTATGGGTTAAAACAAAGGCGAAAACAAAGTATTAGTGGCGGATTGTTGCCCGTGGCTCACAGATGAGAAAGGTTAAAATATATAGTGGCGACGAATATTCTGTTATACAAATAATTACAACATATATTTAACCCAATGAATGTTTCTTGGAAGCATTATTTTTTTTTATTTGTTCTCGACATTAAAAGTATTCTAAGAGGGCTCTCCTAGAATTATAACTTCAATGAATCCTCCTTTCCACTTCCTCACTGTGGCAGTGGGAAGTTTTTCAGCGGAAATATAAATATATTTAAAGATAAAAAGATACGATTTTTGTTCTAGAATAATAAAATAATAGTGGAAGTGAAAAATTCATGCAAAGATAAAAGTGTATAAGGTTGTGACATAATATAAAGGTAACCAAGAAAGTTCTGTCGCTTTCTGTGGAGGCCTGTGTTCAATTGGCCCTCACACCGTGAGTTGAATGCGAATGGAGATAAGATGAAGGTCAGTTGTTGGTGTGGGTATATCCAACATACTACTTGGTCGTGGCAGTTCAGTTACACCGTAAACTTGCGTAAGGACAGAGTGAACATGGGACCTCCACAGAGCGTCATAAGAGCGTGTATGCTGTACGAGTTCAAACTGGGGTCAAACGCCGCTACAGCCGGTCGGAAAATATGCCAGGCCTTTGGTGAGGGTATGTGACTACGCGGATAGTGCAGCGGTGTTTTAACAAGTTTAAGGGCGGTGACGAAACACTCGAATGCGCACTACGTGACGGAAGACAAAATGAAGATCTTCAGGCAGGAATTCAGTCGAACAGTGGCCACACATGTGAGGAACTGGGACTACAATTCAGTGTGAATAGAGAAAGCATTTGGCAGCACCTGCATCAACTTGGGAAACACTACAAGTTAGGTAGATGGGACTCACATGATTTGACTTCCGGCCACAAGGCAATACGAGGAGACACCTGTGTTTCTTTGCTGTTTCGTGTGAGGAAGGAGAAATTTCTGGACAGGGTGTTGACATGTGATGAGAAGAGGGTCCTGTACGAAGCTCCACGGCGACGCTCCGTCATCATCCCATGATCCGGTTCTAAAACAGCCGAAACAAGCACTGCACCAGAAGAAGGTCCTCCTGTGTGTTTGGTGGACTGCTCGCAGCATCGTGCATCGGGCACTGCTACAAGCTGGTCAGAGTATCATTGAGCCGTGTTCAAGAAAACTTCAAAACTCTGGAGCCAGCACTTCTGAATCGCAAGACGGTCCTATTGTTACAGGGCAACGCTAAGCCCCACGTGGCTGGTATGACCCGGGACGCCATTATACGTATTGGATGGGAAACAGTATTCGCTATACTTCCCGGATATTGCATCATCCGATTATCACCTGTTCCATTCCTTGGACAATCAGCTTAGAGGACACCAGTTCAAGTTCCTAGTAGAGGTGCAAAATGCACTTGATACCTTCTTCACTTCATGGCGCACTGAGCTGTACCGCGATGGAATCCATGGCCTTCCAGAATGTTGGCAGAAGGTCGACGATGCTGGTAGGGACTATTTTTGATATTCCAGGCACGTCTTAAGTGACATATCGATTTTCGAAGATGGTGGGTGAAAAAGCGACAAAACCTTCTTATTTACCTTTATAGTAAAGGGATCATTTCTTTTTAGGAACGTAAAGTAATTTAATAATTATTACTCGGCTTTTTCTTGAATGTGTGTATTCACACGTGTCTGTTCTGTATCGTGTTTACAGTGTGTTCATTTATGAAGAGAAACGAAGGTTCAGTAAATAATAGTAACAGGTAAGATCGAGTTCAATTTCAGAGAAAGTTTAGAGATCCATACCTTAGTGATATGCTGATTATGCGTACTAATCTGAGTGCATAAAAAATTTCGCTCTTATGTCAGTGGTGCCCACCCTCCTTATGTCTATGACGCACCCCCCCCCAATTGTCAACCCGTAGGTGTTCTTCCATGAAAAAAATCTTTTCGATTAATTTTTACACTCCCTCAAACATATTTATACAGATTTTTTAACCCCCCCAAATATTTCAATGACGCACTTTGCGTCATAGCCCCCCTTGTAGGCACCCCTGCTTATGTCTATAGTTATACCAAATTAATACATCCTACAAAGATCACTTGTCTGTGACTTTCTCTTAATAATTTTACAAATCACCAATCTCTCATGTAAAACAATAAATAGTTATTTATCTTATGCTGAATCTGGAGATAAACTCAGAACCACTCGATTACAACACGGGTTAGTTGGTGGAATGCTGGCACACTTGAGCGCAGCTAGAATTTATATTTTTTGTATAATTGACAACTAATTCAATTGTTGTATAAATTGTCTGAAACAGTACTGGAGATTTATGAGGCCCAACAGACATGACAGTTCTCTCGTGACAATGTGGGTTGCATACTCGGTCCTTGGCGCGTTGAGACCCACGTTCGATTTCCGGAGAGAGTTAATATGGTTCGTATCTCATGTTAAGCTACAGATTCACGTCTCATATTAACATCGCTGCTGAAAGGGACGCTGAACTCAAATGCAACAATAGAAATTGACAAGCCGAGACGTTTTACTCCCCGATCATAGTTTTGTATCAATAATGCCCAAACCAAAGACCATCATCAAATAAAATTGTTGTAAATACAATATTTATTATTATTTTTTCAGAGTTTTTAGTGCATATTTACCATTAACAACTAAGAAACAATAAATATTTCTTGTATGTTGACACTGAAAGTTAAACAGATTTTATATCGGTAAAAACTCCATCTTCAACATTGTTTTTTCTATACTCTATAATTTCGATTTTTTATATTCTGTAATATCCTGCAACATAAAATATGACAATTGTGCAACTGCAGAAAACTAAAAAAAATTTATATGCACTTAATTTCTTAACATTAATAAATGTGTTGAATATAATCATGCTCACTTTTCTGTTATTGTTTCGTGTATTTTCTGTGTATATAGGAGAATACCCTGTATATTTTCAAATTTACTATCCTAAGCAGTAAACTAAATATCTATTATTGTTTTCAGTTTTTTCTGTGTATATGCAAAATATCCTATTCGTGTTTTTCCTACTTATCTACATTATGTAGCTTATTATTTTGTATTTCAATTAGTGTTTCTGAATTTGTGTGTCTGTTTGCTCAGTGCATTGATCGATATATATAACAATATTTAACAACAACTTAATTTTCAATAATAAATGAACTCATATATACATAATCATGCTCATATTATGTTCTAAATATTTGTATACTGAGATTAGTATAGTATATGTTTTTATTCTTTATTATTAGTGTTTTATGCATATTTTTTTGTAAATCATCTACTATGTGTAAATTTGACGTCAGCAGTGTTGAAGATATAAAAGTAATTGATCTAATACTTCGTTACTTTTAAACATCACATGTTTTTTATTAATAAAAATCTATTACTTGAAGTAATTATTATAAGGAACATATACATAAAGAATTATGCGTGTTATCCTTAGGAAATGCAAACAGCAATAAATACAATCTGCTAATTAACAGCATATTTTGCTGCATATAAAGTACATAAATAAATGAATCGAGAATTTATGAAACATTGTAATTCAAGAGACACATTTTTTTCAGAATAAACAACAAACTGTTTTTAGAAAAAATAAGAGTAAATCAAATGTTACGTTTATTTATATTTTAAGAACATTGTCATACAAATAATTTACTATACAGTCTGTACTTCAGGTGTTTCACTTTGATGAGGAAAATGATCTCAAATCAGAAAACTTACTCTGACTCATAAGTTAACGTAAATTTTGTTAATTGTTTTGCAAACCTTTTTTTTATTAATGTAAAATTAGATTTATCTACAAAATATTGATACATATTTTATATACAATATTTCTGAATCAACATTTAAAAGTTACATGAAATTCACAGGGCAAAGACATAAACAAATATAAGATATATCGGAAAGAGTAAAGAATAGCTTAACATTACGTAAATCCTGGTTATTGTTTGAAAGATCCTCAAAACTGAAAAAATAGTCTTTATGGATTCTTTATTTCAATAATGTCTTCAAAAATATCTCCAATTCATCTGGAATATACTGTTGTATTTTCTTGAGATCGCCTATGTTGGCTTTACTTAATTCCTTTTTTATATTATGCTTTTCTTTGAGGCTCGTTCATTTGCAGTCCTCAGAATATGAAAGTACTTTCAAGAAATAATGCTATTCACAATGATCCTAATACATTTGGTTTCTTGAACCCTGAGTTTTACCATATAGATAGAAATGCCCACCTTCAGTCTTGGTGTTATTTATTTCAAATAGCTCTATATTATCCATTAACTGGCGGAGATAAAATAATTCCTGTACAGGAATTTGTTCGCAATGATACATTTCTCATGTAATCAAAATCCAGAACTGTGAAGTTCTACCTTTCCACACTAAGCTTTATTAACCCATGAAGTTGATTGAAAAACTTATTGGTCTTTCTTGATCTCTTAATTACTGTACATTTTTAGTAATTTCTGTTTCTTACACTTTGCGTTTTGTCGGATTTTCAATTACCGTTTCGCTCACTTCAACTTCAAACGAAACCTTCCTTTCTGATTGAATTTTGCTTGTTAACACTCCTATACCAATATAGGAACTAAACACAACTTATAACCGAAACAGTTGCTTCATTGTTGAATTGGGGGAGATTTGTAAGTAGTATCACATAGTTACAAAGTTGCAAATGTTAAGACTAGAAACAGAAAAACTCCAAAAGTAATGTTTCTGCAGTAAACAGAAATTTGACAGTATATTTTCTGACATGTCAATTAGTAAGAATTGAATAATTTCAACATAAAATGATTCAGCTTTCCTCATGGAACAGTTCAGCACAAAATAGCTCCTTTTCTCCAAAAAGTGGCTTGCGTCGTTTCAAAATTATCAGTTCAAATAACACTTTTCCATCAACACAAGAAACTACTACTTTTTAGCGCCACAAAAGTAAATTTTCTTCGATCTTGTCGAACTATGCATGAAAATGTACGCTCAAGTATTTTATCTGTATGAATTTTCGACTGATTTATGTCTTCTTAACTCCATTTATCAACTTCACTTAAAACCGAAACTGATTTAAATATGGAACTGCAACATCTAAAATATGCTCAAAACAATTTATACTTTATTTTGAAACTTTTATAACATTTTGAAATTTTACATATGATTATCTAATTATAATTCCGATTATATTGGTAACTGTGTTTATTGCCATGATAATTCAATTTTTCTAGATTAGAAACTTGAAACAACAGATACAGTTAATACAGTCTAATGAAGCTTAGATTCAGAGAGATACCTACACTAAGCTTTGTTTCTTGGTACAGTGTTACTCATGTGATACGAAAGAAAGACAAAAATCCAATTTTGATAGCAATACATTGCCTATTAAGCTATATTGCTTAATGCTACTGAATAGGCCTATAGCATTTTTCATATTTTAAAATATTTGCATTAAGAACTATTCTGTTCATTTGCACTTTCAAGTTTCGTTTGGTACACTAAATACATGGATTGTACATAAAAGAATACTTCAAATGATGTACATTTACCGGGTATTCAAGCCTATTTTATAGCCTAAAACAATTATGTTATGTATTAGTAACAAATTAGAATAACACATCGTGGTCACAATTATGCTATCATACAGTTAAGCTGTATTATTCTACATATTTTTGAAGTTAAAACTATCAGTCTTTCTTTGTTTCTTTCAGAGAACAAGAAGTCATGGAGAGGTTCAGGAAGAAAATCTCCAAGAGACAGAAAACCAATTAGTATCAGGTCTGGAGTTGGCGTTAGAAACCTGAAAACTCGTCCAATCACGACAGTTTTTTTTTTTGCTTCATTTAAAAAGAGCATAGAAAAATAAACAAAGCCTTTCAGGCCTTTCACAATATCTTCATGCTTCTAAACACAAGATCAATTATGTTAAAGCACTACACAGAACGAATTCGCTCATTGAGAGGAACATACGAATTATTTTTCTATATGAATATAAAAATCCTAATCTGAATATTGATATAGACAACATAAACAAGAGATAGGACACAATAATTTAGTGTCACTTGAATCATCAACTATGAAGTCTACGTTTTTAATGATAACACACAGGTTTATTTTCACAAAGCTTTATTTTTGGACATATTTATAATTTAAGTGCAATTACTTACCAAAACTAAACCAGCAACACTTTACTAAAATTTAAATCTACAGATTAAAGAGATGTAATTAGTTTGTTAATTTTTCTGCTGCAGAGTGTTCCGTGCCATTGTATTGAATTATTCATGTTTCTTTTGAATTAAACTTTTTGAAACTAGATATTCTATGACTCCTGAGTTACTGATCTCTGACAGTAATATTGGACAAACCGTAACACTGTATAATATCAACTTATTATTTTCTATCATTTCAAGGTTGTGATGAAAATGCTCCTACCTACAAGATACAAACTTCAAAGGAAGAGAACTCACTCTGCAGCAAGTCTCATACGAATGAAACTTATCATGATTACTATTGAAGACTATTCTATCAAAAAAAAAAAGTCGAGGAAAAAAGAGCAATTTATACTAAGAGAAGGAGATATTATAGCAAACATAAACCAAAAAGTGACAGTAAGTGTAAAGTCCAATCCTCAGTATTCTCTACAGATTGTTGACGTAAAACACTTGGCTTATCACAAATGAAAGAACTTTGGGATATATTTGCAACATTAGCATCAATGGTGCGCAATGTAATATCATTTTGATGAAACCTGAGCAAAAGAAATAAGAAACAATCACAAATCAAACTTCTACTCCGAATATACATATTAACTCTGGTTGTTGAATTTTCTGAGGCACGTAAAATTTCCTTATCCTTTAATATAATAAAGTTTATACTATTAAAGCTCAAGTCTATTGTCAAGTTGTCCGATCGATAAACTAGATCAGATGATGTAAGATTCGTGATTTTATTGTAAGAAATATTGAGTAGTCGTAAATATTTCATCGTTCGAAAGACACCAAGAATATTAGAAATATTTGAATTTGATACGTCGATGTAGTTTACACTTGGTATATTCCGGATAAGAGGGGAAGAGGACACTTCGTTAACATAAATTGAAGACTCTAAGAAGTGAAGTTGAGAAAATATTAATTTAAGCTGTGGATTATTGTGCAAGGAAAGTATCTTCAGTTGAGGCAACTCATTTACCACTGAAAAGTTCGTTAGTTTGTTTCCTGACACATCCAATTCTCGCAGAAAACTGGAATTTCCTAAGTACATTGTCCCAAAGATTTCTATAAAATTTTCGCGTAGGTTTAATGTTTGAATCTTAATCAAAGTTTGAAATACAAGAGATAGCATATTTGTTCTTCCACTTGATATAAGATTGCCACTTAAATTTAGTGTTTGCAAGTTTTTTAAATCTTTGAAATCCAAATTATCAATCGAACTTATTTTATTGTTACTTAAATCAAGAATTTTAAGCTGAGTTAAGTTTTGGAATAGATATTTATGAAGCACTTTAAGTTTATTATCATTTAGGAACAAAGATTGAAGTGTTTTCTTTTGCAATATATTTGGATGAATTTTCGAAATATTATTGTGATCAAAAAATAGGTTTTGTAGGTTTGTCGAATCACTGAGAAAGTTCAATGGTAATTCATCAATATAATTTTGCCCCAGATCAAGAATTTTTAAATTGGTCGCTCCAGCGAGGAAGGTCGATGGAATACTATCTATTCCACAGTTTCTCATTTTAAATTCTTCCAAAACCGAGATATCAGAAAATCTTGTTTTGTTAACAATATTCGGAATATCATTGTAAGATAATGACAGTGACGTAATTGTCGAAGGATATACAAGATTTTCTGTAATTTTGATACTATTATTTGAGATATCTAGTAACTTTATCAAAGGGAATATTTTCAAAGTGTCCTGGACCAATATTTCTAGCTTGCATGATTGCACCCATAAATATCTTATTTTTGTAGAATTACCAAAGGCATGTTTATTGACAGAATTAATTTCACTGTTATACAAAGTCAAATGAGTTAATGAATCCAAATCACTAAAAATATCATCAGAAAGTGAATGAATCATATTACCACTTAAACGTAAGTGTGTGAGATGTTTTAACCCCCGAAATAAATCTTCATTCAAATGCAACAATTTGTTTCTTTTTAAAGACAACTTTCGAAGAACATGCAAATTTGCGAATATATTGTTAGGCAGATGCTCAAATAGATTGTTATCTAAATTCAGTACTTCTAAGTTCCCAGATAAGTGAAACAGTCCTTCTGGTAGTGTCGTAAGATTGGAATCAGTTATTCGCAAACTTTGTAAAGATCTCGGTAGTAGATCATTTGGAAAATCAACGAAATTTTGATAAAATATTCCTATATAAAGGCACATGTTAAAATTCACGAATGTTTCATTGTTGAAATTTATATACTTGTTTCTGTCACCGTAAATGAACAATTTGAGTTTGGACTCAGCATTTGGAAGTAAATGGATTGCTTTAGCAAGATGTCTTAAAAATTCTCCGTCTATGTTGCAGTTATTTATTTTCATACGTATTTCAACACCTTTCATTTTTACAAATGTATCTCGAGGAATTTTGATGATAGATGTATCTAAACATGTTATTTCAGTGGTTGACACTAACGTTTGATTTTCAGGCTTTACATTAACTGTGTCAGAAGAGTTAATAAGAAATCTGTCTCCACAACGAATAAGAGAGTACAAAGTAGCGTGGTAGACATTACATGTTTCCTCAAGGGAATATTCATTTTTAAACAGTGATGTTCTATTTAAAATCTCACACGCTAATGGCAAGGCCAAAGAAATATTAATTACAAACAAATTTACAAGTGCACAAGTAATTTTTGTTGTCATTGTTAAACATACAAAATATGAATTCACTTGACTGTTGGAAAATAAGTTGAAGATTTATATTGTCGTTTAGAATACTGCTCTTAATAACGTTGCTCAAGAATTTAACGTAATTGCAAGCTTATTTTTCCCTTAAATAAGGTGAGTGCTATGTTCTCCAATGAAGTTGGCCTTTCGTATGCACACACCGTTAGATATGTTTTAAATATGACAATTAGAGTCTAGGATTACTCTAGTTGGTTTCATAATAACTAAAGTATAATTCACAAATTTTACCTCTATGGATTTAACATGCAAGTCGTTGAACCTAGCTTAACAAACAACAGTTACTGTCAAAATATTTTAAATATTTTACATTATGAATCTTGTCATATATGTTACTAGGTACAGTACTTGACTTCCTTCTTAAACGATTTACCTTAAAGAGATATACCAGCTATCAGTTACTACAGAACGGCAGGACAATGAAACCGAATTTGACGATAAGTGCATATGTAGGAAACCCTATATTCTTCCAAAATCTGAAATGAGAGGACAAAATAAATGTAAATATTACCTTGATAGCTCTGGTCCTAATTTTAACATATTCTTACATTAGTTAACAAAACGAATTAGGGCGTCCTACGGTGGAGAAACGAACCATATCAGTGAAATATGCTATATGCTTTACCTTACTGATTCAGAGCTTACAGATATACCACTCAGAACAGAGCACAATGCTGTGCAGAACTTACAGATGTAGATTGGAAGATATTGTTGACCGTAAATTCTACTCTTAACACAGCAGAAAGAGAGGATTAGAAAGTGTAGCCTTCCAAGCCGTAGAAGCGAAAGTAGATATTGTGGGCTTTTGGGTTACAGGTGAAAGAACGATGAATTTCGAAAAAGAACTTACTGAAACTTAACAGCAATTCAATATGTATTACTTCACAAAATTAGGTGAGTACCCTAACGGAGTTCGAGGGTATCTTAGGGTACCTAATTTCTGAATTTTTAAATATATTGAAATAAAAGTCCCTAAAATGTATAGAACGTTACAGATATCTGTTTACTATAAACCGCAACTTTGTGAGCCTCATGGTAACCAAAATATGGAGAAATAAAGAGCGACACTACAGATGTGTAGTTTGCATACTAGATGGTACAACTTCGAAACCTCAAAAGTACTTTTAATCCAAAAAAACAAACAAAAAAAAACCCAAAACAAAACAAAACAAAACACGCATCTCTATGGATTTGCGGGTACCGAGGGTTTGTGAAACTACTATTTTTAAACATTTCCAAAATATGATTTAATAAACTTCTGATGAACATCACAAATATGAGTTTCCCGAAAATTGCTTGTCTAAATAGCTAGTGGTTACACGGAAACCATACAAAAATAAAAGCGACATCATAGAGGTATTAGGTATGTGTACTAGACAATATCACGTCGAAAAATTAGTTATTGAGGCGTAACAATAAGTCTAAGAAAACTTTCACTCCAATACAAATGTACAGCGGGCTACAGAAATTCTTGAGGTACAAAATCCGTAAGATAGGCAACCCAACTAACGCCCCGCCCAAGTTGCCCCCACTGATGAAAAGAACAAATCGTAAAGAGTGTTTTTGTTCAGGAGTGAGACAAAACGCTGGCTGACGAAATGACAAAAGGGAGTCTTTCCATACTTGTACTCACAGTACACAGCATAGTACCAGAAAAAATATATCGACACCAGAGGCGCCGATGAGAAGATAACAGTCGGGGAACTGAAATAACCTTATAATTAACTCAAATGAGGGATTATATAAACAAGTTAACTTACTTCAAATTATTATACATAGACCCGTATCAAATAATATACGGATAGATTATTCGGTATATGCATTAGTTTCTTCTATTAAAATAAACACAAAGTCTTGCGCTGAAGTTTAAAATTATTAACAGTAGTAATACCTGCAAATCAATTAAAGTATGGATTGATCATTCACTGCAAGAACCCATCCCCTATTGAAAATGTTGGGGGTCTAACAAGATCTGAGCTCCTGGGTTCCGGCGCCATTGATTGATACGTAATGTTACTTCGAAGGAACAACTTGTCTGATTTCATTATTTGTTAAATTACTTTTGAAAATGCTAAATATTGTTACGCAGTAATTTATTTGTAAATATTAAAAATGCAAAATTTGATAACACTTAAACGAGTTGGAGAACTTACCCGTATTAAGCGTATTTCTCCTTAGGTTGCAAATATAACTGAGGGTTCGAGATTTGTTTAATATTTGTGCAAATTTACACATTGAGACACAAGGAGAAAAGAGGTGAATATAATGTCAATAAACAACAACTTAAAAATGCACGAAATTAACGGTTAATATCAAATATAGAACCATTAACTCTGTAACTCGTTTTCTCCATTCATTTCCCTTCCTTTATTTTCAGGATTACATCATCACTGAATTTCTCCACTGGAGATTATCTTTCATTAGCAGCATCCAACGAGACCTAAGCCTTGTAAACGAAACATTTTAAAAAGTGGAAACGGCGAAGGCGAGAATCGAACACGGATTTTCGGATTACGAAAGTACATCCACTCATCTAAAGCGTTACTTCTTCCGGCTTGCCTAAATAAAGAGCCTTTTCTGTTCGCTCAAAACAGTAGCTTGTTAATAGTCAGATTGATTGGCAAACACAGGAATATATGCAGAAGTAATTGAGGACTCGGAGGGCATTATATCACTGTATTCACTAAATTATCAACATTACAGATTTTTTTAAAACAAAATACAAAACTCCTTTATTTTGAATCAAATACGGTGTTTATATTATACTCGTAAAAAAACTAAACAGAAATCAATTGCTGCGTAGTCGTCTTGGTTAAGTGATCAAGGCGCTCGACCAGTAATCTAAAGATAGTCGAATCGAATCGCATCCACGATGAACACTACTTTTTCTTTTACTTTAGAATTTTTGGTGGTGATTTTTAGGCGACGACACACGTTTTATTTTCTTCTGATATTTGAATACTCGGATGTTTCAATACTTGAACTACCAAATCTTCAGGAATAATAATAACAACAACAATAATAATGATAATAATAATAATAATAATAATAATAGGGTCTAATAATAATAATAATAATAATAATAATAAACTAATAATAATAATTATTATCTCATAGAATATTAAAAGTTAAGAGCTTATTATTGCTCAGGGCATAACATTACAACCAGAAATGTAACATTTGGCAAGAATATTTCGGTTTTGTTTAGTGTTGCTCACGAGAAGAGGAATTCTTCAAATCGTTTCTGAAACAAAACAAACAAAATTGAGACGAGAGTTAACATTTTACATGTAAGACGGGACAAAGCAAACTCAAATTACCGTTTCGCTTTGGAGATGGAATTCGAGACGAGACGAAAAGTATGGTAAACATTTCTCGTTTTATCTTGATTCTCGAGATAGTGTCTGTCCATTCTTTAAGTAACAATTGATTTGTAGACTGTATCTTATACGCTATTTTGTTACTTTGTATTTCGGAGCTCATTGAATTTATTATGGTCTGTGTAGGTATTTTTGTAGTAAAGCTTTTATAATTACTTCTACATATCCTAAAAGTTAGTTTATTATATGTCTTACTGTTCAATGATATTCAGTTATTTTTATTACAGTTAATTTTCCCTAAACATATTGTAGAATACTTTCTACATGAAACTTTAGTGGAACGCTTTGGTTTAAAATTTATGTAGTTGCAGGAGGCCCGTATTTAGGTAGGTGCTATTCTGTGCTTGACCACAGGGCGGCAGAATTTAGGGGCGGCAAAATTTTACTTTTTTAAAATTCACAATAAAGTAATACTTAAAACTAGCAACAAAAATATCTTTATGTGTTTTATTCTGTCTAATTATAGTAGTTACTAATTAGCTCGCTTAACTGAATATTTTTTTAAAAATCATTCTCTTTCACCCCCACTATAAGGGGTGAGGATGAATTTGAACCTCATGGAAACTGATATAATTAAACTTTGCAACTTCGAAAACTATGAACTGAACACTAATATCTATTGTTTTCGATTACTTTTGAAATCTCCCCCTCTTTCTGGGGAGTGGGGTATGATCTAGAATTCTATTAAAACTGTCACTATTCATCTAAGCGATCCCAAAAACTGTGAATTGAACTGTAATATAGTCGCCTTTGATGGGAGGGGGCGGCAAAATTTTGAGCGGGGGCGGCAAATTATTTAGAGCACAGGGGTGCACAATATATAAATACGGGCTGAGTTGCAGAGGTGTGTCTTGGAGGTCCAGACACCCTCTCGAAATCCCAACTTATCTGTAAGTTTTGCCTAATTTTAGAGCAACTTTAAAAATCTTAATATAATAATAATAATAATAATAATAATAATAATAATAATAATAATAATAATAATAATAATAATAATAATAATAATAATAATTATTATTATTATTATTATTATTATTATTATTATTACTGCAAATTTAAGACCTCAATATTACATCCTATTGCAATGTGCATAAGCATACTGAAGTTGATAGGAAAAGAAAAAGAAAGGATAAAAGATAGTTTTGAGGGATTAGTGTCCATAAGGAAACGAGAGGGGAAAAAGAAGCTGCCAGCTCCTGGACAATATTAATATCGAAATTTTGCATGCCTAAACAGAAGTTAAGTAGGATTTGTCCTCACCACGATACAAAGTGACACATTTTTTTTTTTTTTTTGGTTAAAAGAGATTGGATTATTTACGCGATATATTGATATTTTAACAAAATATACATACGAATATAAAAAAATAGTAACTATTTACAAATTTTGGTTGAACGGATTTATGGAACGTGTTGGAAATGGCGAACGAAAATATTATTATTTCTAACAGTAGGAGTAATGGTGGAAGACGTTAGGAATAATCGCTCGCAAACAATATCGTTTCAGACACATTTATAACTCATATTAGGCCCTAAACATGACACTTAGAGGTCGTATTCATGAATTGTTTTCTAAACACGTTACGTCTTCCACCACAGTACTGTAGCGCCGCGAGAACCCGTAAGGGGGCGAGTTCAAGCGAAACCACCGGTAGGACTTTTCGGATAACATTCTGATCTTAATAAGGCTATTCCTATCCTTGCGAAAAGGCAAAAGCTCGTCAAATAGTCGCTTCCTCAATCTCACAAAATATTACTAGGTTCCTGGGACAGTGTCAAAGCAATAAACACAACTAATACGAATAAACAATAGTTCTCTGGATCACACCGATAGCAATGGTCTGAACAGGGAGCGGTGTGATTTATGATACTAGGCCTAAGGCTATGGCCTCAACAAGAGAAGAGGTCGTTCAATTTAAGAGAGGCGCAATGAATCATTAATCCGTCAGAGGTTATATTACAATATTACAGAAGGATACTTAGTATTTAACTGTCCGCCGTGATGTCAACTTTTACACGTTAATAGTTAATCAAATACATAATAATATCTATAATTAATGTGGGGCCACACTAGTGGCTACTAGAAACACTTCCAGGTTTTTGTACATCAAAAAGAGAGGGGGTTCAAACACATCCCGATATCAATGATGACGTCACGAGGGGCGGACTAAACAATAAAGTAAAAGTGCGCCTCGTTAGTATTGACAGGGTTCAAGCAAATGGGCAGTTACAGCAAGTAGATTAGTTGAACGATCAAACGATTAGAACCAATGATCATTTTAATTCAATTAAGTAATTTACTAGGGCTTAAGAATATTCATTTATGTACTAAGTATTAAGCCAATTGAGGAAGCGACTCCCCTTGGTTAAATGAATTACTACATTACAATTACCATATTGAAAAGCCGCAAGGATAAGAAGATGTTCGTCGAGATGAACAAAAGAATAAGGAACACATGATTTACACTAAGAGGCACTTTCCTACCAAAGCCCTCTTACACTATGCACTGGCGACACACAACACTACTGCAAATCAAATTACACAATTTAATCACAGATGACGTAATTAACTCACTCACTACAGTAATCTCTTGAAGTTGGCAAACTAGGAGCGGAATTTGATAGCCCGAGCGGATTGGCTGAAAAGATGTTAGTTCTTACCTGTAGGTGGATGCATAGTAGAGATCAGCAACAGGCGTCTCAGTCGGGACAGGAGCTTGACTTACCGGACCCAACGGTAGTTCCTTGAAAGGGGGACGGGAGTCCTCAGGAACTGGCAGGACTATGATCTAGAATACTTGTAGATTCACTCTCACGACGATTTTAACGGAGGCGTCTCTCGATAGCTAAGAGTTTGGGAGTTTCTGTTGGTCTGTTATAGTAATAATAATACGAAAGCACTACGAGTGTGTTGCGATTGATTTATTAACAGAGAGTTCAGTTTATTTACAGACCATAATGTAAAACATTAAAAAGGATCACGATTGATTCACTAATTAAGATTAGATTACATGTCCCTACAGATCCATGATTTGTATGTATAGGCGTGGCATCTTAGAATAGGAGATATCAGGAATCAGTTTCATGAAAGTAGGACGAAGTAATTATTTTAGTCTATAGAAGAATTCAAATGTTGAGTAACTGTACAATGGCTCTCTGGGAGAGCTAGTAAAGAAAAAGTACTTACTCACGGAACACAATATAAATTCCAAAAGGTTGGCGTGGAAACGGTCATCACGCCGTATACTTGACACAGCACTTTTTAGTCTTTCAAAACTTCACTAGACAACAAACAAAAAATACTTAATTACCACTAAATTAGTTGAGAGTCACTCTGCAAGGAGTGCAGAGGATGGCCCCCACGAGCTGGAAGAGAAAGCATGGATTATGTGCTCATCGCACTGTTCGGTGGTAATGAACCTCTTGAGAGATCATCCCCGAGGTTTTATGTGTTAAGCTTGGATGTCTCAATCTTACGCCAGATTGTGCAATCATTAGAAAAAATTCTTTAGAATCTGATTGGATGTAAATGATGTAATGGTTCGGAACACTTGGTGAATTCTGATTGCCTAAAGGCGATCTCATGCTACTTATGATAGGCGCGCGACATTTCTGATATCTGTAGAGTTTCCAAAACGCACACACCTTCACAAAAGAAAAAAATACAGACATGGGTTCCAACTAAAACCAGTAAAGATGACACAACATTATACCAGAAAAGGGGTGAAACAAACATCTTACAAGTGCTCGGTTCAAAGGTCATTCTAGGAGCTGCGAAAGTATTAAGTCAGCGCTAAATATAGATTCTGGAGTAATATCAGAAGTAAGATTCTAAGAGGGTTTGGTAACATTAATATCCGACTGATGATTCACCTTAAAACAGAGAAGTTATTTCAAAAGGGGAAGAGAAAGAGAGAGAGAGAGAGAGAGAGAGAGAGAGAAAATAATCTTATCGTCTCGTAGTTGGCCGTAAGAATTGGGTAGGGTGTCTGCAATGGAATGCGACAGACATCTGTCTCTGAAAACCTATCGTCTCCACCAGAGTTTTAAGAAATAAAGTTGTTCCACTGGATTCGTAAGTGAAGAAGTTTGAGAATAAATCTGGGTGATATTCGCATAACAATTGATTTAAACAAATTCTCGTAAGTTATGCAAGGGAAAACTTGTCGTGGAGGTACAGGGTGCTTGCAAAAACACCGCAAAAAGTTTGGTCGAAATTTTAGCCACGACAGTACGATTTAAGGTTATAGACAGACATTGACGTAAGTTTGCTGGTGTTTCCCCTGTGGAGAAAGCCGTCTCCACTCTAACTTGTAAGACCGAAAGAAATTGAGTATTTTTCATTTTATTACACATCAGAAGTATGAATATTATAGTTGATAAAAACAACTTGCCGCAGCGAAAATCGAACTCGAGACCCCTGAATTACGAAACGAACGCTCACGCCACTACGCTAAGACTGCTCTGTTAAAAAAAAGTAAAAACACACTCGTTTATGAAGCAAATTGCACACGTTTACAATATAGATGAAACACACTGATTTCTGTCACGATAAAATACTATAGTCGAGAGACTTGAAATTTAAAAAGAAAACAAAACTAGACATACAGTGCCTCAGACCACTTTCTTTTCTGATTCACCAAAAGTATCTCCATAACTTGTCTTTATTATACTTAGTAATAATCGTTTTACAGTTATTTCCAGTAACTTTGAGCGACAAGGACACGAACACAGATACATTGAGAACATACAATTTCAAAGAATCTCCCACCGGGAATTGAACACGGGACCGCGAGCACTGAACTGTCTGAGGCAGTAATGGCGTGGGTCAATGAAAACTTGACCCATAACCCACCATGACTCACCATGACCCTCCACCAATCATGACCCATTCTGACCCACAACCCACCATGACCCACTCGGACCCACCACTCACAATGACCCACCAACCCGCTCCGACCCACCACCTACCAAAACACATAGTTATCAACTCTGACACATGATACACAGCCTCTTCTCTACTGACTAAAGAGTTTATACTTATGATAATAAAACCAAGTAATGAATTTCTAACTAATCGGAGTTTGAATTTTTACGGTCAATTGCTCAAGCACCGGTCGGGTCTGTTACAATAACGGTGGATCTGATCTTTACGATATACAATGGTAAAGTGTTTGTCATGAGTCAGATTTCGATGATTTTGCATTAAATTATAATGGTATAATTATTTCCTTGTTGAATTATCGACCCTTTTCAGTGAAAAAAACTCATGAAATTTGAAAGTCCCAAATCAAGGTAAGTAGTCCAACGTACAGTCCAACCTTAAAGTTTCCGTTTCATTAAGCGTACATTACAAATTTTATGTATATTTTTCTCAGAACTTTATTCCTTGATTGCCCCGTTGCCTAAGCGTTCGATATAAAAAACATAAGCTTCAGCAATTACTATACTAGAAAGCGCATGGTTTCTGTTTTTCAATTTGTTTGTGAATTTGTTTCTCAACTAATACCGATCATTTTCAATTATTTTTACAAACCGACCCACTAACAATTATGCATATATAGAAAGTACCGACCCCTTGATAAAGATGAATTTTAAACAATGTTATGAGACGTTGTTTTCATTTTCAACAAAGAGTTAATACACTGAATTTCAGCTCCCTAAGTTTAACGGCTTGTGAGATACTCAATTTGTTTTTCAAAAATTCGGATCCCCACTACTTCTTTAAGATATTATTGTAATGAAAGTGATATTATAACATCCCAATTTAAATTAAGGCCTAATTATATACAAAAAGTCATTTCATTTGACTTTGCAATTTGGTCGTGATGATCAGGCACACATAGTTACATCCAGTTTTATATATTATATTGATACAAAAATGTGTTTCCAGTAGTTAGCTCCTCTAGAAACTCACAGACGTTGTGTCTTGAAAGCCAAGTAGTAGTATAAGTCCTATTGCTATTATTGAAATTACAAATATCAATATTGAAAAATGCCTGAAGTTCTTTTTTCACTTAGAGATACTCATTTCAGGTAAGTAAACAGAAACAAATGAGAAAGGGAAGGTAATGGAGGCCCTAAAATAAAATGTAGAAAAATTCACCAGTGGTCAGAAGCATATTTTTTAAGGACGCTCGATCCTAGGGATAGGAGCTAAATACGCGGTTCTAATTAGTTTAAGTTATCTGTTTCTCGCCACCTACCATAAATGTAGCAGAAATGAACCACCTACTACTGTTGTTTTTCGTGGCTGAGACTGCTAGCACAACTGATTAGTAATTATAGTGGATTCAAACCCGCCTCGGAGTAACTTTTCTAATTTTTATAATATATTTTCTATTAAGTTTCCGTAACACTTTTTCAATTAAAATATGATAAATAATACTCAAAAAGTGATTTACTTACGTTACGCGTGCAGTTTTGCTAAACGAATTCACACTATAGGTAGTAATAGTAGTAGTAGTAACAACGGTTCAAGAGCCCCGCAGGGCTCGTTTTGTAACAGCTTGACTGCCGTGATATTAATTTAACCTCAGCTGCTTTTTCAATTTTCTTCTTTAATTCCAACAAAATTACAATTTTCTCCTGTTACTATAATACACAATACATACACCAGAAGGTTTGGATAATCGCAAACTGCAACCAATCAGAAACGTGTGTTTAGTTCCTACCTGTAGGGTCGAGGGTGAAAAAATATATTGTTCAGAAGATACTGTCTACAATGCAGTAAGTAGAGTGGGTCGGTAGATCTGAGTGGGTCGCAGTGGGTCATGATGGGTTCAGTGTGTCATGGTGGGTGGTGAGCCGTAGTGGGTCACATGCTATTAACCCTCGACGCGCTGATCCATTCAGAAAACTCGACCCACTGGACCCTGACCTACCGACCCACTCCAACTCTGATCTGTGGGTGGGGCACTTGGTTTGTTTCCAAGGCAAGTAAGCTTGAAGTGGACAACATCGTACTCGTGGGTTTTCTCGAGACACTCCAGTTTTCTTCCATTTTCTCCTTCCACTAATTTGCCCATCATAATTCACTTGCTTTAATTATGGTCTCGCTTAACATAACAGACATAATCGTGGGACATTAAACACAAAGATCACAAAATATGAAAAGTGGTAATAACAGTGTCAGAAGTACCTAAAAGACATGATGAGTTACAACGAAACTTTGTGTAGGAACAATACGTAAAGATAACGAATACGTTTTCTTTTATTTTCTGTGGAAAAAACGGTTGTAGTGAGCCCCCGCCCAAAATTTTGAAATTTGACGCCCGAAAATCAAAACGTGGACCAAAGAGAATGACATTGTGCAGAGATATTCTAGACTGGAAATGAGTTAATATGTGTTTCGTAATATTTCTGGGAAAAAGTTTGGGTGGCTATGGACTCTGGAAAGCAGTCAGAAGTGCGTAAAGGTCAATAAGAGTTGCAACGAAACTTTGTGTAGGGCCAATACGCAAAAAGGAAACGCATATTTTGTTTTTTTTTCATTTTGGGCGGAAAAACTGTTTTAGAGTGCAAAAATCCCTATCCAAAATTGTGAAAGTTGACGCCCTAAAGGCAATAAGTGAAATGAAGTAAATGCAATCGTGCACAGATATTGTATACGTAAAATGAGACAATATGTGTTTCATATTTAAAAAGAGTTGGGTGGGGCACAGACCGTTCCAAACTTTTGATTACGAATTATCAAAGTGCTAATAAGTATACGTCAGAAGTGCCTAAAGGATATTTAGATTTGCAACGAAACTTTTGTAGGAAAAATACGCAAAAAAAATAAGCAAATATGTGTTTTTAGCTTGTGCGGAGAAACCGTTTTGGGGCCAAGGCCTCTTCAGCAAAATGAAAATATTATCGTAGAAGTACGGGAAGGAGTGGATCGAAGCTATTGAAATTGTGTGAAGATACTGTATATGTAAAATAAGGCCATTCGTGTTTCCCAATTGTCCCCATCCGATTTGCTTCAAATTTGGCGCACCAAGAGTAAACAGAAATCAAAATATGTTTTTGTTTATGTGGAAAACTATTGTAAAGATTAAAGGGTTACTATAAAATACTATAAAATACGAGTATAAAATACTATAAAATACGCCATAGGTAGGAAGCGGCTGGAGTTAAAACAGTGAAATGTTAGCAATAGATAGATGACCTAAAAGTTAGAATCAATTCAGTGAATTTCGAATGTGTCCTCTTTCTATCCTCAAAAGTTCAAGTTCAGAGACTGAACATTGCGCCCTCTAGCGTAGTACAAACAGACAGAGAAACGAGCAATTTCCATATAAACAAAACAAGTGTCGATTTATTTTCTGTTTACTTTTGATGTACCAAATTTGAAACAAATCGGATAGGGACAATTGGGAAACACGAATGGCCTTATTTTACATATACAATATCTACATACAATTTCATTCGCTTCGATCTACTTCGTGCATTTCTACGATTATATTTACTTTTTTGGAGGAGGCCTTGGTCCCAACACTGCTCCACACAAACTAAAAACATGTTTGCTTACTATTTGCATATTGCCCCTACACAAAATTTCGTTCCAAATCTAAATATCCTTTAGGTACTTCTGACGTATATTTATTAGCACTTTTCATAATTCGTAATCAAAGATTTGGAAAGGTCTGTGCCCCACCCACCTTTTTTTTTAAAGGAAGATACGAAACATATATTGCCTCATTTTACGTATACAATATTTGTGCACAATTACATTCACTTCAGTCCAATTCTTCTTGCCTTTAGGGCATCAACTTTCAAAATTTTGGATGGGGGCTTTTGTCCACTAAAACCATTTTTTCCACAGAAAATTAAAAAAAAACACTTATTCGTTTAATTTTTGTGTATTGTCCCTACACAAAGTTTCGTTGCAACTTAACATGTCTTTTAGACACTTCTAACATACTGTTATTAGCACTTCGATATTTCGTGATCTTTCCGTTTAATGTTCCACGATTATGCCTGTTAGGTTAAGGGAGACTATGCTAAACAGTAAGTGAATTCTGATGGACGAATTAGTGGAAGGAGAAAGTGGGAGGAAATTGGAGTGTCCCTAGAAAACCCACGAGCACGATGTTCTCTACTTCAAGCTTACTTGCCTTGAGAACGAACCAAGTACTCCACCCTCAGATCAGAGTTGAAGTGGGTCTGTGGGTCAGTGGGTCAAGTAAGTGGTGGGTAGTACTGGGTCAGTGAGTCAAAGATCAACAGCATGTGACCCACTGCGACCCACCAACCCACTCTGGTCAACCGACCCACTTACTGCATTGTAGACAGTATCTTCTGAAGAGTATATTTTTTCACCCTCGACCCTAGCCATAGGAACTAAATACACGTTTCTGATTGGTTGCAGTTTGCGATTGTCCAAACCTTCTGGTGTATGTATTGTGTATTATAGTAATAGGAGAAAATTGTAATTTTGTTGGAATTAAAGATGAAAATTGAAGAAGCAGCTGAGGTTAAATTAATATCATGGCAGTCAAACTGGAACAAAACGAGCACTGCGGGGCTTCTAAGCTGTTGTTACTACTTCTAATAGTTTACCTATACTATAGATTCGTTTAGCAAAACTGCACGCGTAACGTAAGTAAACCATTTTTTGAGTATTATTTAACATTTTTAATTGAAAAAGTGTTATGGAAACTTAAAAAATAAAATATAAGAATTAAAAAAGTTTCTCTGAGATTGGGTTTGAACCAATGCCAAAATTAATTATATTTACTAACCAGTTGTGCTAGCAGTCTTGACCACGAAGACCGACAGTAGTATGTGGTTCATTTCTGCTATATTTATGGTAGGTGCGAAGAAACGGATAACCAACTAATAAAACCGCGTATTTAGCTCCTATTCCTAGGATCGAGCGTCCTTTAAAAATATGCTTCTGAACAGTGGTGAATTTGTCAACATTTTACTTTCAAGGCCTCCATTACCCTCTCTTTTTAATTTGTTTCTGTTTACTTTCCTGAAATGAGTATCTCTATGTGAAAAAAGAACTTCAGGTATTTTTGGATATTGATATTTGTAATTTCAATAATAGCAATAGGACTTATACTATTATTTGGCTTTCAAGACGCAAGATCTGTGAGTTTTTAGAGGAGCTAACTACTGGAAACAATATATTTTGGAATCACTATAATATATAAATTATTATATAAAACTGGATGTAATTGTGTGTGCCAGATCATCACGCCAAGTTGCAAAGTCAAATGAAATGACTTTTTGTATATAGCGAGGCCTTAATCCAAACTGGGATGTTATAATATCACTTTCATTATAATAATATTTTAAAGAAGTAGTGGGGATCCGAATTTTTGAGAAACAGATTGAGTATCTCACAAGCCGTTAAACTTACGGAGCTGAAATCCAGTATATTAACTCTGTTGAAAATGAACACAAAATTTTAATACCATTGTTTAAAATTCTTCTTTATGAGGGGAGGTTGCGGTACTTTCTATATATGCAAAATTACTGCAACCCAAAATTACTTATTAGTGGGTTGGTTTGTAAAAATAACTGAAAATGATCGGTATTAGTTGAGAAAAAATTCACAAACAAATTGAGAAACAGAAAGCATGCGCTTTCTAGTATAGTAATTGCTGAAGCTTATGTTTTTTATATCGAACGCTTAGGCCACGGGGCAATCAAGGAATAAAGTTCTGAGAAAAATATACATAAAATTTGTAATGTACGCTTAATGAAACGGAAACTTTAAGTTTGGACTGTACGTTGGTCTACTTACCTTGATTTGGGACTTTCAAATTTCATGAGTTTTTTTCACTGAAAAGGATCGATAATTCAACAAGGAAATAATTATACCATTATAATTTAATGCAAAATCATCGAAATCTGGCTCATGACAAACACTTTACCATTGTATATCGTAAAGATCAGATCCACCGTTATTGTAACAGACCCGACCGGTGCTTGAGCAATTGACCGTAAAAATTCAAACTCCGATTAGTTAGAAATTCATTACTTGGTTTTATTATCATAAGTATAAACTCTTTAGTCAGTAGAGAAGAGGCTGTGTATCATGTGTCAGAGTTGATAACTATGTGTTTTGGTAGGTGGTGGGTCGGAGCGGGTTGGTGGGTCATTGTGAGTGGTGGGTCCGAGTGGGTCATGGTGGGTTGTGGGTCAGAATGGGTCATGATTGGTGGAGGGTCATGGTGAGTCATGGTGGGTTATGGGTCAAGTTTTCATTGACCCACGCCATTACTGCCTCAGATAGTTCAGTGCTCGCGGTCCCGTGTTCAATTCCCGGTGGGAGATTCTTTGAAATTGTATGTTCTCAATGTATCTGTGTTCGTGTCCTTGTCGCTCAAAGTTACTGGAAATAACTGTAAAACGATTATTACTAAGTATAATAAAGACAAGTTACGGAGATACTTTTGGTGAATCAGAAAAGAAAGTGGTCTGAGGCACTGTATGTCTAGTTTTGTTTTCTTTTTAAATTTCAAGTCTCTCGACTATAGTATTTTATCGTGACAGAAATCAGTGTGTTTCATCTATATTGTAAACGTGTGCAATTTGCTTCATAAACGAGTGTATTTTTACTTTTGTTTAACAGAGCAGTCTTAGCGTAGTGGCGTGAGCGTTCGTTTCGTAATTCAGGGGTCTCGAGTTCGATTTTCGCTGCGGCAAGTTGTTTTTATCAACTATAATATTCATACTTCTGATGTGTAATAAAATGAAAAATACTCAATTTCTTTCGGTCTTACAAGTTAGAGTGGAAACGGCTTTCTCCACAGGGGAAATACTAGCAAACCTACGTCAATGTCTGTCTACAACCTTAAATCGTACTGTGGTGGAAAACGTAACGTGTTTAGGAAACAATTCATGAATACGACCTCTAAGTGTCATGCTTAGGGCCTAGTATGAGTTATAAATGTGTCTGAAACGATATTGTTTCCGAGCAATTATTCCTAACGTCTTCCACTATTACTCCTACTGCTAGAAATAATAGTATTTTCGTTCGCTATTTCCAACACGTTCGACATATCCGTTCAACCAAAATTTGTAAATAGGAACTATTATTTTTTATAGTGGTATGTATATTTTGTTAAAATATCAATATAACGTATACATAATCCAAAGAAAGCGTGTTACTATGTAGCGTGGTGAGTACAAATTCTACTTAATTTCTGTTTAGGCATGCGAAGTTTCGATATTAATATTGTCCAGGAGCTGACAGCTTCTTTTTCCCCTCTCGTTTCCTTTCGGACACTAATCCCTTGAAAAACTGTCTCTTATCTTTTCTTTTTCTTTTCTTATCAACTTCAGTATGCTTATTTACATTGCAATAGGATGTAATATTGAGTTCTTAAATTTGCAGGAATAATAATAATAATAATAATAATAATAATAATAATAATAATAATAATAATAATAATAATGGTAATAAAATTTTCAAAGTTTGCCTAAAATTAGGCAAAACTTACAGATATGTCGGGATTTCGGGAGGGTGTCTGGACCTCCAGAATACAGCTCTGCAACTACCAAAATTTTAAACCAAAGTGTCCCAATAAGTTTTATGTAGAAATTGTTCTACTGTGCGTTTTGAGGAAGATAACTGTAATAAAATTAAGTGAATATAACTGAACGGTAAGGGATATAATGAACGAACTTTTAGGATATGCAGAAGTAATTATAAAATCTTTGCTACAAAAATACCTACACAGACCATAATAAATTCAATGAGCTCCGAAATACAAAGTAACAAAATAGCGTATAAGATTCAGTCTACAAACCAATTGTTACTTAAAGAATGGACAGACACTATTTCTAGAATCGAGATAAAATGAGAAATGTTTGTTCTTCAAGCGAGACGATAATTTGAGTTAGCTTTGTCCCGTCTTAAATGTAAAATGTTAACTCTCGTCTCAATTTGTTTGTTTTGTTTCAGAAACGATTTGAGAAATTCATCTTATCGTGAGCAACACTAAGCAAAACCGAAACATTCTTGCCAAATGTTACATTTGTGGCTGTAATGTTATGCCCTGAGCGATAATAAACTCGTAACATTTAATCTTCAATGAGATAATAATAATAATAATAATAATAATAATAATAATAATAATAATAATAATAATAATAATAATAGTAATAATAATAATAATAATAATAATAATAATAATAATAATAATAATAATAATAATAATTATTATTATTATTATTATTATTATTATTATTATTATTATTATTATTATTATTATTATTATTATTATTATTATTATTATTATACCTGAAGATTTCATAGTTCAAGTATTGAAACATCCGAGTATTCAAATATTTGAAGGAAACCAGAATGAGCTTAGCCAGAAGAGCATTGCTAGAATGAACTTAAAAAGAATGGAGATATGAAGCGGGAAAGATAACTGTCATTGTTCCTAGATGTAAAAGTAAATCTTTTTACTCACACCTTCTTGTATTTCTCGCAAAAATTAGCAAATTATCATCTCTCTGTGACTTACCGTTCTCGAGATATGGCTGCTTAAATATCTAGAAATTCGAAATGTTTTGGCCAATATCTGGGCAATGGTGGCCAGTTGGCCAGTAGACAATTAATCAGTGGCCACCGGTTACTATTTGGTACCAAAATATTTACCATTCTCTTAGGTATTGATCAACATCAATATCATCTCTCTACTACTTATGGTTCCCGATCTATGGGTCGTTAAATATCTAGAAATTGGCCATTTTTTGGTCAATGTCACAGGAACGGTAAGTCATAGCGAGATGATATTGGTGTTAATCAATCCCAAATGTAATGCTAAACATTTTCGTACCGATATTAATTGATTGTCACTATACAACTGGACACTGGCCAAACCAGTGTCCAGTTGGTCAGTGGCCACGGTTACTATTTGATACCAAAATATTTGCCATCCTCTTAGGTACCGATCAACATCAACATAATCTCTCTACAACGTATGTTTTCCGGGAACGGTAAGTCATACAAAGATGATATTGTATTAATACATTAGAGTATGATGAACATTTGGGTACCGATAATAATTGGTGGTCATTGATCAACTGGTAATTGGCCAAACAAGTGGCCAGTTGGACAGTGGCCACCGGTCACTGTTTGATACCAGCATGTTTACCATTCTTTTAGATATTGATCAACACCAATATGATCTCTCTATGACTTACGGTTCCCGAGATATGATTCCTTAAATCTATGGAATTCAGCGATTTTTGGCCAATATCTCGGGAACGGCAAGAGTGACGTGAAAACTTTTAATCATTCTTTTTGATAGTTTTTGATAATTTATCGAATGCATGTTCAAAATTGAAAAAAAAATCGCAAAGAACAGACAGACAGACATAAAGAATTCAGTAACGAACTTTTTAAGTTCGTTGATAAAACGTGTGTCATTGCCGATCAAACCCACCAAAAATTCTAAAGTAAAAAAAAAAAAAAAAAAAAAAACAACTAGTCTTGACTACAACCACGATTACTACGCAGAAATTGATTTGTCTTTAGTTTGTTAACGAGTATAATACACGCGCCGTATTTGATTCAAAATAAAGGAGTTTTGTATTTTGTTTTAAAAAAATCTGTAATGTTGATAATTTTGTGAATACAGTGATATAATGCCCTCCGAGTCCTCAATTACTTCTGCATATATTCCTGTGTTTTGCCAATCAATCTGACTATTAACAAGCTACTGTTTTGAGCGAACAGAAGAGCCTCTTTATTTAATCGCGCCCAAATAAGTAATGTCTTAGGTGAGTGGTTAGCGATGTACTTTCGTAATCCGGCAATCCGTGTTTGATTTTCTCCTTCGCCGCTTCCACTTTTTAAAATGTTTCGTTTACAAGGCTTAGGTCCAGTTGGATGCTGCTAATGAAAGATAATCTCCAGTGGAAAAATTCAGTGATGATGTAATCCTGAAAATAAAGGAAGGAAAATGAATGGAGAAAACGAGTTACAGAGTTAATTCTATCAATGGTTCTATATTTGGTATTAACCGTTAATTTCGTGGATTTTAAAGTTGTTGTTTATTGACACTATATTCACCTCTTTTCTCCTTGTGTCGCAATGTGTAAATTTGCACAAATGTTAAACAAATCACGAACCCTCAGTTATATTTGCAACCTAAGGAGAAATACGCTTAATACGGGTAAGTTCTCCAACTCGTTTAAGTGTTATCGAATTTTGAATTTTTAATGTTTACAAATAAATTACAGCGTAACAATATTTAGCATTTTCAAAAGCAATTTAACGAATAATGAAATCAGACAAGTTCTTCTTTCGAAGTAGTATTACATATACATCAGTAGCGCCGTAACCTAGGAGCTCACGCCCTGTTAGACCCCCAAAATTTTCATCCCCCCCCCCCCCAAATGATCCATCTATACTTTTAATTTTTTGCAGGTAGGACTAATGTTAATAGTTTCAAAACTCAGCGCATAGCTTTGAGTTAGTTAAAAAAATAACCTACGATATATACCGAATAATCTATTCGTATATTATTTGATACGCGAATATGTATAGTTATTTGAATATAATATACTCAAATAATATACTCAATTTTTTATATAATCTTCATTTGAGTTAATTATAAGATTAACTAAGTCTCCCGACTGTTATCTTCTCATCGGCGCCTCTAATATCCGTATATTTTTTCAAGTTTTATGTGCGTATCATACAAACAAGAAGTACTGTGAGTACAAGTATCCAAGGACTCCTTTTTGTCATTTCGTCAGCCAGCGTTTCGCTCCACTTCTGCACGGAAACACTCTTTATGATTTGTGCGTGCTTTTAACAATTGGGGGCAACTTCACGCTGCTGTGCTAGCTACTAGCAGGCGTAAATAGTCTTGGAGCAGGCATTAGTTGGGTTGCCAATCTCACGGATTTTGTACCTCAAGAATTTCTGTGGCCCACTGTCCACCCATATTGGATTTGGAAATACCATGAGGTTAGTAGAACCCCAAATTTATACATATTTCCAAAATATGTCTTAACAAAGTTTTGAAGAACGTTGAAGATATGTGTCCAACGTAAACAGGAATTCGATATGTCTAACGTCTACAAAGATATCAAATAAAGAGAGGAGCCATACAGTTATGTAGTCTTTGTGTTACATGATAAAATTTCCGAAGCTGATCACTAAAGGTAAATAAGCACTCCAGAAGCAATTTCATTCTAAAATAATTAGGTATCTCCATAGAGTTTTTTTTTTTCCTTTTGAATACCACTGTTTCTGGTAAGATTAAATTTTTAAACCTTTTGAAAATATATCATCACATAGATTTAAAGAGTGTTACAAGTATATGCTTACTGAAAATTTCCAGCAGGCAAAGAATCTCTCTACCTAATGACTAGAGAGATACCGTGAAATAGAAGCGTATTACAGATTAGTATTTCTCAAACAATTATTGATGAACAACAAGAATTAAAATGATGGTATCCTATAGGATCATTAAGTACCTCAGTCCAATTTCTATTGAAAACTTTGTGGTGGACAAACACCGTGTGCGTGAGTTTTCTCGGAGTTTTCCCGTTTCCTCCCACTTTCTTCATTCCACCGTTTCACTCATTTCTCATTATCACCGTCTCCTTTAGCCTAACCGTGGCATAATCGTGGGACGTTAAACTTAAAGATTTCATTTCCAATTTCTATTGAAAGACTAGTTAAGTTTCAAATTTTCTTTGGGTAGTTTAAAGAGTACATTAAGTGGTGCAAGATTGTGAAAATTACATGTCAATATCTAATAAAGCAACCAAGATATAAGGAATTATATTTTTGATGACATCATAAGAATAGATATACTTATAGATTTGGACTTTTGGGCTTTTGGTATAAGAAGAGGAAATTTCAGAAAACTAATATATGTACTTAAATAAACAATCTAACGTGCGTTCTGCAATTAAGTATGATGGTACTCCTACGGGTTAAGTGTGTACTACAGCATAATTTCCACAACCAGATTATTTCACTATCGAAAGTTCTCCCAACTAGACAAAAAAGTACACGGACCTAGACAATACAGTGAAAACTTCATCTCAATTTCAACACACTAAGCACGATATTAGGAATGATATTTTTGATGACGTTATTAATATAGAGACTAGAGACTAGTATGGATTTGGACTTTCGTGGCTATATCATAAGAAAGAGAAATTTGAGAGAACTAATCTACGTATGTGCCTTAATTAAAAGGTCGATGAGAATTCTGCAGTCAATTATAAATCGTACTTCTATCGGTTAATTGGATACTCCAGTATAATTTATATAAATCCAGTACTCCAGTACTACTTTATATCTAAATTTCTTTCGAGCAACTTAAGGAGTACACAGAGCTGTGTTATATAGGCTTGTGTCTACAAACAAAGTTTGAGTCTTCTAATGTTAGAGTTTTTTTTTTCTTCTTTTACCATAAAGCGTGAGCCAAATGAAGATGTTGCCACTTACATTGCAAAGGTAGAGAAAGTTTATGTCGACATGAATAGTGAGTCGTATCTATGTGGTTCTCATGATACTCCTGTAGAGTTATTGCAAGGACACATACTTTCAATTACAGCGCGCGCTCGGTAGTTCAACACCTAGGGGCTAGTGAGCTCCTCCGTGGCCAAGCAGTTAGCGTACGCGCCTTCTGGCCCGGGTTCGATTCCCGGCGGGAGCTTATGTGGTTCGGATTCCATGTTAATCAATAGGTCCACGTCTCATATAGCCTCGCTGCTGAACGGGACGTTAAACTCAAAGTCAAGTCAAGTCAAGACCTAGGGGCTAGCAAGTTGTTGAACTGCCGGAAATGTTGAACTACTGGATATATTTGTAAAATATACGGGGACAGTTGAACCACTGATTGGAAAAAGGGAATAAGTACATTTTTTTGCGATTTTAACCTGAGATAGCAGATGTGTTCCTTTAAGATAGTTGCATCGTTGAGTAGAAAATTGGAATGTTTGGGCAACTCTATGTGACCAATGTAGAAGGCAAAATCTCTTGCTGATTAGAAAAAGGGAATAACTACGTTTCTTATTTCTTTCTTACAGTCACTACAGGACACGACCACAACTGTGAGACTGTGTGTAAGTAGACAACCACCAGAGCCCTCTGCTTTCGTTACGATACTTCGCCTTCTTTTTGCATTGCACAATCTATGGAGAACTTTTTGCCCCAATCAGTTACAGATTTACATGTTTTCAGTGATACAAGTGGTGGTCAAAACTGCAATCATTCAATGACATGAATGCTTTTCAGCCTGACCGTATCATAACGGTTCCCACTATACACCAATATTTGCCTGTCAGAGGTCACAGTTTTTACCATGTGACCGAAATTTTGCTGTAATCAAACCAGAACTCAAACGACACAATCGTATTTATTTACCAGCACAGTATAACCACATGATTACGAATGCAACAAATACTGATCCTCCATTTCAGGTTTACGAAGTTGTCAATGAAGAAATCTTAGATTTTAAACATTGGTGGTAACCGCTTTAGAAATCTTCAGGTAGCATTGTGGACAAAACAGTGAAATTCCAAGAAAGTAAATAGAGACACTGTTTACAAAGCAGAATCTCCAGGTTATGTCCAAGCTCATAAGTTTATCAATGGACTAAGAACTGATATTTTTCGATTACAAATACAAAAATAAGTGTTCACAAACGTTGCACTTCCAACGTCAAAGGCATACGATTGGCAAGTCTCGATCAATCAGAAAAAGATCAGCGATTCTTCACAAATCATCAAATACATACCTGACCAATACAAAGTTTTATAGGATGATTTGTTCATGGAAAACCACTGATCAAGAAACTGTAGAAGACGAAGATGCAGACGGATAGGACCCTATGTAAACCCATTCTATTGTAACAAGGTATTTTGCTACGTATTTTGTTCAGTTGTCTATTGTATTACTTTTCTTGCTGTACGAATAACATGTGCTGTACAGAAAAACGAACGGTGACAATAAAAGTGTTAGAAGCCTAATATGCGTGATAGTTCGAATACATATATCCGAGATTAACATACAACATTGCATTCAACATGTACATTTTCATAGCTTTCTATCAAACTGCACATTACATACCCTACACACAATTACAATTGCACCCAACTTTAATTGATTGGAAAAAGGGAATATTTTTTCCATTTTTAAGCTTTTCTAACCAATTCCAGGGCTGCAATACAAGATTCTTCTTGTTGTCTTAGTATTTGTTAGTTGTTTTGCTACAAGTAATCAATTATACACTTTTTGCAACAAATACAAACAACGCCTCTAGAAGGTTTTTTAGCGTTATTGAAAACTTAGGTCTGATGCACTTATTCCCTTTTTCCAATCAGTGATTCAGTTAGATTGAGTGTAAATACGTAATAAACTGTATGTATTGTACTTAAAAACGCATTTACTAGTAAAAATTTAAGTCAAATTTAGAATCATATTTTTCTATGAAAACCATATACAGTGCAGTTGAAACAAAGAAATTCAACAATGCATGCCTTAAATTGCTCGCTTGCGTCGCGTAGAGGTCTGCACGGGGCAGAATTTTTAGTCCGGGTCCGGCCCGGCCCGTGAATTCATAATGTGAGGACCGATCCGAGTCCGAAATATGTTTTAGCATTTAGGCCCTAGTCCGGCTCGTGGGCTCGACCTCTAGCGTCATCTGGCTCGTCAGTGACACAAAGGGGAGAAGAGAGGTGAGCTCTTTACATCTACAGTACAATTCTGCGGTAGCGTCTTCTATCAGATCTGTTTGTCAAGAGAGCGTTGAACTACTGGGCGGACCAACTTCAAAACCGTTGAAGTACAGGGTAATATGCTAGGTATTTTGCCAAATGTTGAATTACCGAACATGGTGGCTGCAAAACTGTAGACCTGTAAAGCGGGCCTTGCGCCCAAGGAAAATACTCGAATGTGTTGAACTACTGGGCTTGTTGAAGTATCTAATGTTGAACTATCGAGCGAGTCCTGTATAGGTTCTGAATATGAGGAATTTAGAAATGTGTGGGAGGCGATGGAAGGCAATAACTGACCAACAAAGTGTTTAATAGAGAAACTGTGTACAATCGATAAACGACTGAACACGAGAGATTCTAATGCGTTTGTTGTTAGCACTTTAAACATGAACATTACTAGACGACAAATGTAGGTGAAAAATTTCCACGAAATGGAGAAAGTGAAGCGGAGAAAAACAGTGGAACAACGAGTAGACATTATTCTAAAAGGAACAACATACAATATTACAATTGCAATATTTATAGACATTATTAGTCAGAATGTAGGACAAATTAAGTACAAAGAATAAAAGTAGTGACAAAGGTAGTAGTACAAAGAAACAAATGGCTCACTCTAGTACAGAGAAAGTTAGGTTGATGGTTTCTCGTTAGTTGTGAAAGCAAATGAGGGTGAACACTATGATCAGTGGATATGTAATTCCTGTGCATCAGTACACAGGACATTTAATAAACTATACTTAGCAAATTATAAAACGTTCGAAAAACCGATAGACGTGGATAACAAGAAAATTTTTGCATACAGTACTGGTCAGTAAAATTAATGTTCAAGTTTGTGTGCACAGAAAGTGGTATTTAACAAATGTATGATATATTGTAGTTTAGGTAGATATTTATTTTGTGTTCGTAGCTCAGCAAGACAGATTGTGTGCTTAAGAAAATAGCGTTGGTTTTTAAAAGGAAAGGAAGTTGTGGCCACCGGTAAGTGGACAAAAGACTCTTACATAATGGCCATGAAGGTCATTGTATCAAGTATTCCAGCTGCTGTACATTTAGCTACCGCTTCGAAAGATTCATTCCAATTGTGGCATAATCGTCGAGAACATCAAAATAAGAGTCATATATAAACCGTACTTAAGGGAAAGAACATTTCGATAGATAAACAGTGACAACGAATTTTGTGATGGTTGTGTCCCTGAAAAAGCGCACAAGCAACCATTTAAACCTAGAGGCAATAGACTGACTTACGTGGGTGTTTTAATTCAAGCAGGTGTTTGTGGTCCGATGTCTTAAACATCACTGTATAGTAAACGCTCTCATGTGTATTTTAAAAACGATAATAGCCAATATACAAGGCTACTCTTTATGAAACATAAAAATAAAGTCGATAAGCATTTAGCAGCTTTTCTAAATGAAACAGAAACCGAAGGTGATAAAGTAAAAAGTATTTGTTGTGATGGTGGGAAAATATTTGATTGTAATGCAATGAGAAAAATACTCCAAGATAAAAGCATTATGTTAGAAATTTCGTATCCCTATTCCATACAACACAACGGAGCTGCTGAAAAAGAGAATCGAACCATTGTTGAATTAACAAGGTCGATGATTTTCAAGAAGTGGACTTATGACAGCTATTTTGCTGAATCTGGTCGACTTGAAAATCTTTCAGTTTAACGTTCCACGATTATGCTGGTTAGGCTAAGGGAGAATTGTCGACTTGTAGATTATCTCTCGAATTACTGGCGTGTCATGAGTCAGAAAAATTTTCTAGCGAATTATGGCAGAAAATAAGTGAACTTAAACCATCTCGAAATGTTTGACACTCTATGTTATGCCTAATACCCAAACAATTTCGAAGTATTTATAGTTTACAAACCACAGTGTTTTTGCTAAGATCGTTAATTATGTAAACCAAGATGCAAATCAGAAACTCCCTCTGGTAAGCAGCGTACTGTTCGTGGTTAAGGGATCTAATAGTACTGTTAATTGTGCTTGTTGACTCAAACTCATCAAGAATACTAAGTAATTGAGGTCCTGAAAGCATCCATCTTCTCAACATGGCTGGATCTTGCAATAGATCTACACAACCACAATTTACTTTTACAAGGGACATGTTTAGCTCATGACCTTGATCCACAGTCATGGGGTCATGGAAATATTGCATTTGAAACATTATATCATTCTAAAGAGAATGATCTACTAACCACAAAATATGGATTGGTTAGAACTCTGTCCAGAAATTTTATATAATAATTTTCCCTACTTCTATATATGTTTTACTCCCAAAGAGGATTGGGAAATATTTTTTCACGACGTCACTAAATAAGATATCGGAATGTTGTTTGCAGGAAACATTAACAATACTCCGGCGTAGGTTTACTGTCTATTAGGATTGCGTACTTTCACCTGGGGCTACTCTAAGAGGATCCAAACGTCTGAAAAAAGAATTTTTCGGAGAAATTTCGTGCTTTTCCGAAAATTTCCCCTTTCCTGTACTTTATCTAGACATAAACAATATTGCATTTGAAAGAT
This sequence comes from Thermobia domestica, assembly GCF_964235325.1. Taxonomy (NCBI): domain Eukaryota; kingdom Metazoa; phylum Arthropoda; class Insecta; order Zygentoma; family Lepismatidae; genus Thermobia; species Thermobia domestica. The sequence continues at coordinate 180,028,976 of NC_137456.1, forward strand.
TGCATCATTCTGAAGAGAATAGCGTACGAATTATAAAATTTGGATGGATTGTACTCGCTCTAGGAATTTTAGATCGTAATGTTCCCTATTGATATATATTTTCTAATTTCAAATAGAATTGGGGAATATTTTTCCCACTTCACTATTTAAGGTATGAAAATCATATTTGGCAAAAACATTATCTATGAATAAATGTATTTTTCGAGGTCCAATGTAGTTGCGTACTCTTATCTGGGGTCTCTGTAAGGTCCCCAAACTTCAAAAAAGGCATGTTTCCTGAAAACTTTCCCGATTTCCTCCAAATTTCCTTTTTGTCATACGCCATTACTAACAGCACAATTACATATCAGGCATATGCCTATCATGTTCCCTCAGGTATATGGGAATGTGTCCAGCATGTGCCTTATATCTCTCTGAGAAAGAAATCACATGGATGGCAAGTGATAGTCACAGTTTGTCCGCCCCTAGGCACATGCCTGACATGTACCTGGGAAACGTGCCTAGTATGTTCTAGGTGTGTTCCCCATGCCGTAAGCGTCAATGAATCACAAAATTACTCCCCCAAAATATGTTAAATCGCCTATATGCGTAATGAATTTACTTTAAGGTGAGCCTAAACAACACTTTGAACAAGTAAAAATGTAGGGATGCCCTAGGGTAGGCGCGAAACACCAACATTTGGATTACTAGCCGCATGTTCTCCCGACTTGGTCACAGAGGCAATTAATGGAACGTTAATTGTAGTGTGATAAATTATTTAGGTCTTTGCATTCGGCTAATCACAGTACTCCTTTAACCACATATATTTGACTATAATCGTTTGGAATCACATAAAATTTTCTCGCCATGTAATTTTATAACGAATTGACGAGTGTCTATTTACTTTGTTTCATGGTTCTTCCATATTCACTTTCAAATGATCGGCGACACTTGCCATCTAATAAAGTTAATACGTTTATTGCATCTAGTACACAATCGCTTAGAAAAGAGAAATGCATCAAATGTGGGAGATGAATTTATAACACCTAAATGGCGAATTCCTAGCACATCTTGTGCTGTTAGGGTATCTGAAACAATATATACCTAAAGGACGTACCTAGAAAATGACCCAAGTGACGACATAAAAACAAACGATTGTTAGAGTGTGAAACTGAGCCAGGTATATAAATGCTATTTTTGTGGTACATAGTTGTAAATATCAATTAGGTGTAATAAGTACCTAAAACTGTAGGTAGCTGAAATACATACTTAACACATGAATATCAAATGTGCCAAGTGTCGGGTATCTAAAAAGTAGCTGCGACACCTAAATGGCACATGCCTAAACATCTTGTGCTGTTAGGGATACGGACATGCGCTATTAGCCAGTTGAAAGACTGTTTCATTGTTAAGAGAATGCGGTACTAATCATTAAATTCGGATGAATAGTGTTGAAGCAATAGATATTTAAAAAGGCAATACTGTGTCTCATTCAAGATGGTCGCCATTTTGGTATCCTACACGGAATATGAAGTGGCTCTTCGGCTCAAATGTTACATTTTGACACACTATGAACACAGATAGTGACATATTCCAATCAAAAAATGCAGCATCTTGGCTTTTCCAGCCATATACCCAACGTACTAGACCGCAATAGTTTTTGTTGCTATGGAATAATAACGATCGAGGTAGATGTAATTTTTCTTCTCGTCAAAATAATGGTCAGCCTTTTCAACAGCGTTCACAGCGAGACTGTCAGTGTAACGATAATAGTAACAACGGTCAACATATTAAGAGTCCTACCGTTTGTCATAAATGTGATAAGGAATCATCTTGCTGCCCATTGTTTGAGCTCTTTAAACTAGTTCAAAAGACTAATGAAAAAGGACCATAGACTCTATTTTTTATTCTGATATAAGTTTGAAACTGGAATGTGATTCACGATAGTCTCTGCCATCATGTGGAAATTTTGAAGTTTTGTTTTTCTACGAAGAAGCTATCACATCATTTGTGTCAATCCCATTTCTGTAGGTGGATCTATTTTCTTAATTTTTGCGCGGTTCATTGAATATACATTTGTGAGTGATATTGTGGTACATTCTATTTTGCACTGCGTTTTGGTTTTATTGGATATATTTTGAGCTAGATATATATATTATTATGGTGTGAGACAATGGTGGTCCCGGGCTCAATTCCACTGCCGTGACATATATCATTCTTTTTAATAGTGCGCCGTGTTTTCTTTCATGGTAATCATGGGGAGGATATTTTTATTTTTTCTGAACCTTTTTGAATCATATAGTGTTATATACGAACTGAACACTGAAAAACGTTATTTTCTTCCATATATGTTGCGTGACCTAGCGTTGGCACGGATTTTGCACTCACTGAAACAGATGGATTTTTGAATTCGTCTTACAGTGGCATCATAAGCAAAATGAATATTATGTACGCTGAACCTAATGTTAAGCAAGTTACTGAAAACAAAATTCCAAGGACATCACGTTGAGGTACACATTATCATATATTTACAGGAAATTAGATTTGATTTTGTGTTTAGACAAACCGATGCCAGTAACACAGCAAATCAATTTCTTAATTGAAGGTTTATTGACTCAATATTTTAAAATTGCTTGTAACAAGACTTTACATCCGTGGATGTGTTATGTACTATTTTGCTCCAAGCAGAGTTCTCAGAGATAGTCAAATTTTAGAAGCCTAATCAGAGAAAAAATGAGATGTGAAATCACTGAGCAAAGTTTTCAGAAAACCTTATCAAATATAACTAAGGTGTCATTACAAGATAATTTGTTCAATTATTATTCCGCCTTTCTGCTCCCTTACATGGAGTAAAACAAAAGGTCTACAGTTAAAAACGATTGTGAAATGTTCTCGACTTTACGAAACCAGTCACAAGCTTTCTTTGGCTATATTACCTCAGAATATGAGTAAGGAAGATGATGTTAACAGTTTCTTTCTGCGAAATCAAAATGCAGTGTAGAAATATACACGATTCCAAAGTCTACATTTCCTCTCAACGACCTGACGAAAAAAAATCTTTCTCAATCGTTGTCATAGTGTACCAGAGAATAAAATATTACAGAATGCAATTCAAATTATTAGACTCCAATGATACAGTTCACGGTGAAAGTATATGACCGACAAGTCTTTAACGTTGAAAAACGTACTGAAAATGGTGGAAGCCAGGATCCATATTATAACAACGGCTATCATTCGAGATCGGATTCTTTCTTGTTTTAAGGTTCAAATAGGAAAAAAAAGATTATAAAGGACTGTTAGATTCTGGTAGCCAGATTTCAACTTGTAAATTTGATGTTTTTTCTTCTAATGTAAAAATTATCAATAAAGGAACTATTATCATGGTGCGGCTGGTAATATTCTAGAAACAAACGCATTAGAGGTGCTAAAATTTAAAGTTGAGGGATATTTTTTCACTCAAACTTTCAGAATTGTTCAAAACTTTGCATTTTCTATTATTTTAGAAAATGATTAGATGGTTTTCAGACATGTCACAGTCAACCAATATGTTCATTGTTCACGAAGTTAGGTTTGGGAAACCTACTGAGTTTTCATTGCCTCATATTCATGTAGTCGGGAAAGTGTGAAACGGAATCGCCAATCTCATGGAAGCATATTTTGTCACAGCAAAATCTGTGATTTTGACGCCAAAGTCAAGCACTCCTGTTCGTGTACGTAAACTTAATGATCTGATTGATCTTCTAAATCTAAAATCTTTGTCTCTAAAGTGCATCCAGCAAATAGAATTGTAAATCCTACAGATAAAAAGATGTTTCTAGAAAGAAACGTTTATCTTCGTCCTGCTATTGACCATAGGTCAGGTGCAAATTGTTGATATGATACAGATGGCTGCAAGAATAATGATTTAGTTAATAATTTGGAAAGTGGAGATTTTCTTCCTAGTTTTGACAGGTGTGTTAACATTGAACTACAGCTTCAATGTGTTCTCTAATAGACGAATATAGAGATTGTTTCTCACGGTCTGAGGATTATTTTAGTGTAAGAAAGGGTACCTACGAACATGATATTAGAATGACCGATAATTCCTGTCTCATAAGACAATATCAAAGTTCGTTTAAAAAATGAAGTAAAAACAGGCTGAGACTTAACTGAAACAAGGAGTAATTGGGAAATGTATATCAACATAAAATTTCTCCATTCTCCTCGTGAAGAAGTCAGGAGCATACGGGTTTATTTCATATGCGAGATTTTATACCAGGGAATTTCGCCAGACAAATTTGCTGTGCTGTCTATTGACAAGATTTTTTCACGTTTAAGTGTGAGTATTTCTTCAGTACCTCTGACTTCACCAATGGCTACTTCCAGGTAAAGGTGCCTGAGGACTCTCAGTATGTCATTGCATTTTTCATGTCTGGCTCAGGAAGTTTTTTTCACAGTTTTATCGCTGGAATTTCTAATCAGGACCTCAGGATTGAATAAGTTAGTAAAAATGACTCACGAAAGCTTGGAATCCAAGAAAGTATTTGAAGTCGTAGATTATTTTTATTGGGGTAGGAATGATTTTCAATATGTGGTCAGACTTACCAAAAAGTTGTTAGAATGAATTAGAGAAAGTGGTTTGAAGCTCTCTCCAGAAGAAAATCTCAATTTGCATATTCTTCATTGATAGTGCTTGATCATGGCTTTTCGTATCAAGGTATATGCATTTATCAAAAGATTACTGACTCTATACGCAATTATCAGCATCCAAAATCGAATAAAAATTTTCTCAGTGATACCTTTGTTCGATGCTTCTTACCAAATTTTTCCGAAATTCCTGACCTTTTAACTTTTCTTGGAAAACGATGGTCCATGGACTCAAAAGTATGAGGATTTATTTGAAAAGATCACAGAGGCTACTGTGTCCATTTCTTGTTTAATGTACTACAATCCGAAACACGTTGTATACGTTTTCTCTTACGTAAGTATTCTTGGCCTGGCTGCGGTTGTTAAACAACTTCGATGATCACCTTGGCATTTTGCAGTTGTACTCTGAATACAAGCGTACACAAAAACATACGAACTCGAATTATTAGCAACACTATACTCTTTTAGACAGTTTAAATAATTTCTTTAAGTCGCCAATTTTACCTTAATATAGTTTGCAAGAGTATGGTTACGTTAAATCAATGAAAAACGTAGGCAAACTTGCAAGGTGGATTTCGGAACTGTAAAAGTATGATTTTGCTGTATCACATGTTTCAGGTTCGTACAATGTTGAGGGCGACTCTATCTCCTGATTTACTCGTTCACTCAACGACATTTTTGACGAACAGAGAAACAAAGATAATCCGCGTGTATTTGCTACCAATACACACGATTGTAACAACAAGCTAGATAACGAACCTTCTCTTAGAGACGAACAATTAAAAGATCCATTTTACAGAGATATTTTGCCCGTTAAGAGAACAAGAAAGAAAGAAATCTTAAGATTGAGTGCCAAGCATTTTATTTTATGGTTAAGGATGGAATCTCATTTAGAAAACAGAAAACATACCGCGCAATTAAGTTACAGTTGCTGTTTCTATTTCATTACGTCATAAAGTTTTTGATGCTGCCCACACATCGGCCCTTAGTTCAAATCAGAGGTTTCTCTAAAACGTACGACATTTTAGTAAAATATCTCTATTTTCCAAACTTGGAACAATACGTCTATCAAAAGTGTAAGGAATGTGCAACATGTCAAGATTATGCCGGGTCCTCTATTTTGAATATTTCAGATATATTCTCAAGTTATCGCATTTTATCGTTTATTTGTGGATATAGGTGATATGTACAGTAGGGAGGGGCGAAATTCAAGAAATGTAAACAGAAGCTTTTGTCTCTAGTTCTAAAAGTTGATACAGGTAAAGATAATTTCAGATTTTTATCTTTTGATTTAAGAGTCCCAACTTTGAGTTAACAATGAAGCTATTATTGGCATATGATAAAAAGTAGTTTTTCTGTTCAGTAGGTTTATTGTTCTAAAACATGCATTAATTTTTTAAAAGAAGTATTACTTAATTATCTGCTTTCAGAAACACATGCTTAGTATCCAAATTTCCTTCTTGATTCCTCGGATGAAGCAATCATTCCATGTCTGGCTTTATGACCAAAAACTTTAGTGGAAACCCTGGAAACTTCTTTTACGACTCGTTCAACTGCTTGTGAATGACATTGAATTCCTGTAAATTCCAGTGGTCCTATTTCAATCTTTGCCAGCAATTCTTCATCTGACATTGAGTTTACAAGTGGAGGTGCCGTTGTGACGGAAGCATCCCAATCAATAATCTTGTAGTAGCTTTCTGCTTCGAGATGAATCATAATATTTGATTTACAAAATTTTCTCACTCCCACTTGATTGGTCGTTCTTGGAACAACAATCTTGTTTACTGCATCTTTTCTTACTTCAATGTCTGGATCTGCAAGAGCTGCAAGAAGAATATTTTCACTGTGGGCAAAATAACAATTTAACTTTAGAGATCTTATTGCAGTTTTCTTCATCTCACTATCGGGTAAATTTCTAACTTTCTTCAAAATAAAATAGAAGTTATATGATCCATCAGTGCAGTTGGAATGGGTTTTTATCTCGAACCAACTTGGAGCATACACTCTAACGATGTAGCTTACAAGCTGCAATAGGTTTTTGGATGGATTTCTTGTACTCATGAACAAACAAAGGGTTCGATTGGTGAGCGTCAACCACCTGATTAGGGGCACCTGGAGAAGCAGTTTGTAAAAATTTTATAACAGCAGAATCAGCGTTGTCCTTTCCCTTTTGTACTGCGATGCAAGCCTTCAGCAAATACTTTTGATCAGCGCTAAAATCGTCATAACTCCGAAACCAGTGGAGCAAATGCTTCGCATTTTTTATTTTCTTTTTCTTATGTTAAGCTACAAAAAAGATGTCTTTCATTTTTCTCGAGAAATGTATAGTTTCGTGGCAATTGTGTCTTAAAGAGAAAATAACAGTTTTTTGGCGGGGAAAATCCCTTAATTTTTTCCTACGAGGTAAAGTAAAAAATGTTTCAAATGAAAGTTTTAGATCGAAGTCTAAGCTTTAAAACGAGATATGTATTGTCACGGTACGTAAAGCCAGAGCTGAGTAATGTAGCTTTGAACGTCATAAGAATATGCTTCAAGCCTCATAGGAATAAGATCAGAAAATGCCAGTTTTGGTTCCGGGGGACTATTCCCTACCCTCATATTGGGTTTTCCATTATCCACCACCTATGAACCCGCCGTGTCCCGGACTGGCAACAACCGGCAGCTTTCTTGTATTATGAGTTTATTTTAATTTCTATACTTTTAAATAAATTCCTAACAAGAACAGCATCACGGACCACCAACCCATCACTATAACCTAAGAATACTGTGTGTAATGTTTTCTAATATTCATTTTAAAATGAAGCTAGATTATTCATGTAATTGATCTTCAAAATCTTCATTGTATTGAGGTACATTGTTGCATGATAACCCATTACAGTGCTCCCACATAGCTGAACAGATAAAGTCAGATATTCTGCAGCGATAATAATCTCCACACGCTGCCTTGCAAGAGCATGAAATTATTGCTAGGAGGTCATCAGGAGCAAAAGGTTTCGTACTTAGTATCGGTCTTAAGACTCTTCTTTTTCTATCACTTTCTTTGATATATTCATGTTTCCAACCCCAATCAGTAGGATTAAGTTTGTTTCCTAACCATAATTGCACCTGTAAGTACACTCTGAAGAAGTGCTGGCGACACGCTTCTGAGGTCGATGGTAATTTACCTAAATCAAAGTTTGACTTCAAAGAAATCTTTGTAGTTAGTCTTGTAAATCTGAAATAACGTGCTTCGTTTAAAGTTGAATATTTACTTAGCCCGTACATTGAAAGAACAAACTTTTCTCCATTCTCGATAAGAGTATCTTCTGATGCATCTTGTTGCAGGAAACATTCTGCCTCACATTTTGCCTCTGTTTTTTTTAAATTAATTCAACTGCTTTTGTTTTCCCAATCCCAAAAAATGACGGTTGTATCACAGCCAGAAATAGCATGGGCAAAAAGGAGAATTTTGTCTATATTATTGTTGGATCTTTTCAATTTATCGATATCAAAACAAGTGCTTGACGGGTTCTTTCCTCCAACATCTTTTCGAAAGAAAATGGGTCTCTTCTCTGGTGCTAATGCAACTAGCAATATTAAAATGTCCGTGTCATTTCCAACAACGATCACTCTGGAAAAGGTATCAAGTTTGTCAATTCCAGTTCTTACAATTTCAGTATCGGCATCTTCTTCAGCTATAACTGCTGCTAATCCAACCTTTTCCAACTCTTTACATGTGCATTCAATCAATTTCTTTTTGTTCTTTCTGTTAGAAAGAAAAGGTTCTTTTCTTACTAAACATTTATTATTTTCGTCGAACTGTATTTCGCATGAGGAATATTTCAGTGTCCTCCTTTGGTGTTCATCTTTCGTAGTCGCCTCTTCTGGATAACCATCGAGCACCACCGTACAATTATTTCCATACTTGGACAGTACAAATGAGCAATAGTTCCTAACAATATCTTCATATGTAGCATCCTTAGGCCATGAAACATAATGAAGAAGGAAACCTCCATCGCTAACTATCCCAGCATCTTCTAAGCATGGTTGCTCAACGATTCGTTCTGAAAATGCTTTAACTATACAGGATTTAGTTCCTTTCCGAAGATAAGTATCATCAAAAATCGATGGAGGTACATAAGACAATTCATATTCCAAATACATTTTCAGTTTGTTGGGGCTGTCATATACACATAAAATTCTATTAAAAAGCTCTTGTGGGTTTATGTTCACTTTTAATGATCGAACCGATATAGACTTATGACTGGCTTGAGTAATTACCATGTCTTTTCTTTTCAATTTTAGCTCTCCAAAACTCTTACCTTTCATTTTTTCCATAGCTGCCAAATCCACTTAATAAACTTTATCACTGTTAACACTATCATTTGACACAAAGCCGGAATGTAAAGACACGAGATCCCCGGAAAGCTTGGGTTGTGCTGTCTCAGCCAAAATGTAAATTTCTCAATATCCTTGTTATCTCCTTCTTTCCTTGATTCCCGCAGTTCAACATGCTGTTCAGTAAAATTTAAGGCTGTTCCTGCAAATTTTTCTAAGGCTTCTTGTATCTTTAAACAGTACGGTGTTCCATGAATCCATTTTGACAAAGTACTATCTGTTATTCCTTTTCCATGCGTCAGACCTCGCACAGCTTTCATTGGACGCATTAGGCATTGTTCTATTATCATGTCTGTCCAAGTTCCTGACCAATATTTCCCATTCCTGCGAACGGTAAAATAACCTTGTTTAATAAATAATTCGTATTCTTCTTTTGATAGTTTAGATTCGAGTTCCAAAATTTGCTGAGCATATAAATGCACGGATTTAGCATAGGGCAAGTGGCCTGCAGCATGGAAGTATGGAAGCATGTCTACTACTGTACTCAAGTGCATGTTCCAGTTGCCAGTTCTTTCTGCAAATATAAATTTCAACATAAGATCTATGCACATAATTAGAATTAGCCATAGCTTTGCTGTCCTGCTAGATTATTTTATCTCTTCAAAATTTGTTTCAATGTTCAAAACAGTTTCTGTAACTTCATCATCCAGGTTAATTTGCTCGAATCCCAGTTCCTTGTCAATAAGCTGCTGACATATGTCTTCTAATTTCTTGCAGTCCTCTTCAATCTTTGGATATTCTTCTCTCATTACCGTAATGAGAGACGCTGCAGTTAAACAATAAGCTCTTATTCCTCTAGAATATGCATGCCCACTTAACATGTGATTAACAGTTGCCGAACCATAAACAGTTTCCCACAGATTTTGTAAGCCACTTCCTTCCATTATGCGGTCCACTGATCCCATATTAGACATTAAAAGGTGAAATCCACCTAACCTAAGAATAAACTTTGATAAGTCACTATTAGGATCTGACCTTTCTACGATTTCTGTTGCTTTCAGATACAATGGTTGGTCAAAAGTAGCAATGCAAGATTGATTTCTTTTTCTACATTGATCTGCAGCAAAAGATAAAGCAGAATAGATGGTAGACATATTATTTGGGTCTAAGTTTATAAATGGTACTGCCATAACACATGTAGATTCAGAAGAATGCTTGGCGCTGCAAATAATGTTCATAAGCCTATTCCAACCATGTTGCTTCTTTATATCTCCCATCCAAATTAAGTTTATCGGGTAAAAAAATGTACATAACTCTTCTGTGCTCTTACTAAGATTTCTGAGCTCACTGTACTATTTCGTCGGATTACACCAGCAGTGAGGCTCGCTGACCCGGTGGAGCACATTTTTGTTATTTTTTCGTTATGTGTCAAATAAATACTATCATAATATACCTCGTTTAAAAGCTTAGACTTCGATCTAAAACTTTCATTTGAAACATTTTTTACTTTACCTCGTAGAAAAAAATTAAAGGGAATTTTTCCCACCAAAAAATTGTTGTTTTCTCTTTAAGACACAATTGCCACGAAACTATACATTTCTCGAGAAAAATGAAAGACACCTTTTTGTAGCTTAACATTAGACAAAGAAAATAAAAAAAGTTGCGAAGCATTTGCTCCACTGGTTTCGGAGTTATGACTAATTTTCTGAGAGACGGGAAATTCACCTTTAAGGGGGGCTGGGGGGGAAAGCACAAGGGGGAGAACTGGGGACTTTTGGGAAGTTACATGTCTCATCATAGTCTATCAACAGGAAAAAATTCAGCTCTCCGGGAATTACTTCCGACATCTAGCTTATTTTTACATTCATTGACTGGTCTATTAAAGCTGTTTCCAGTCGACGTATAATTCCAGAATGTTCGCCGGTGTTTGTATTTGTTCCATCACATACCACGGCACGAAAAGTAGCTGTCGAATCCGTGTCACGTATAACAGAGGGTATTTCATTTGAAATATCTTCTGCTTTGCCACTTTGTGGAGCAATATGATTCAAGAATTGCTCACTAGGATATGCAATAATAACATAGTGATCCTCCTTCTTTGTTAGTTGTCCTCCATATGGTCCAAATAGTCTGGTTTCATCTATGCGCCCATCAAAACCAACATAAATTAGCCTGCGCAAGTCAAACGAACGAGATTCTGCTCCCTTGTTTCTCCAATAAATTCGCTGTCTCCGCAACTTTGTTGGTTCTAGTATATTTTCCGGTTTATCTAGTTTCAGGTCTTTCAGGCATGCCTTAATTAATTTGCAAGCATGTCGGTTACTAACGCCAGTTCTTTCCATCATTTGGCTTAAGTTTGGGTACTGATGCCTATTTTGTGCTGGCCGTTTTTCGAAATATGTGTCTTCAGAGTCGGATGTGTTTGCTTTATAAGGTGATTCATCTTCCAAGGCCACGCCACTTGCTTCATTTTCTTCCATAAAGTTCAACTGACAGGCAGTAGTTTTAATCGTAGTTAGGCTTTGCAAATGCTTTTTCCTAAACCGCTCTTCCTGGTCCTTCCTCTCTGCTTTTTTCTGAAGTGAACTCGAAACAATCTTGTCAATTGAACCGATTACCATTTTCCGACCCGAAGTCTGATCTACCCAGAAATTCCACCCAGTTTGTGGTACTTTTATGGCGCATTTACACAACTGTCTGTCCATTATTTTGTTTCTAACACACTTGCAAGTACAGATATCAAATACTTGTTTGAAATTACTGAAGTCCGCTTTGAATGTAAGTGATGTGCGCTTTGCCGGTGGATATTTTTGGAGCTGTTGGGCAAGTCGTATGAGCTTTGAAAGTTTGCCCAAAACGCTGGAATATCCAATGACTGGAATGCTAGCTTTGTTCCAGATACTGACAAGATCATTCGCCACATATTTTAAAATATCTCTCGTAGAAGGTATTTCTTTCCCCTTTTCAGGTAGCATTTTTCTGTAGAACAGGTACCATTTAACTACTTCTTCCTTCGTCGGGAGTTGTTTTCCAGAAAACACTTCAGGCTGACCAAATAAAGAATGGTTAGACTCTGATCGAGTCAGTGGTCTTCTCGAAGATGAAGCCATACTCACTGTTAGTTTGCTATACTGAAATGCATACAATTTCACAAAATCGTTGTACTCGGTATGGAAAATTTAAAACTAAATATGGATGTAATAGATTAAGAGATGTACTTCACAGTGTGCAAGTTGTTGCAAGTTTTAGGATAAAACTGCGTTAATTGCATCGAACAAACATTTATTTTAAGCAAAACAAGAGAAAAATGAAAATATGTATAAACTATAATTAAAATATGTGATAAGGAAATTCTGCAACTACACGCAAAACCTTTTGTTTTAAAAAAATACACTATTTGTGATGCCATCTAGCGAGAAATTGGAAAATTACAAAATAATAAAATTACTGAATCAAATTCCAGTTGCGGTCAGTAGAAGTGTGATTTTTTTTAGAAATCATACTGAAAGTGTGCTTAGCACATACAAGAGCAGCGATCTTCATTAAATTTGCATCAATTAATTTTTTTGCCCCGCCCTAGCCTACATACAGAAATGTAGTGCGAAAGTATACTTTCAAGATTCTTGTCCACCCCCTGCCGAAGCCACTGTTTACGAACTACTTATTAAAGTAGCCAGACTTCCAAACCTGTTGATACTTACCGGAAATTGTCACGAAAAGCCGTCTCAAATCACTAAATATCGTTTTCATTATGTTAAACGATTCATTATATACTTCTATAGAAATTGTGCGCAATCCGATGACGTTAGAAGCTTCATTGCGCATGTCTGACAAAATATACATTATTTTAAAGCTTACGAAATTCCCAACAACTTTTATTCGAGCACTTTTTTCATATTTCTACTCTGTTAATTTGTATGAGGCAATGAAAATATGTACCCTAATACAGATCCCATTTTTTCATTTTATCCTAAAGTTATGCAAAAATGGTTACTCGGAGGAAAGTGTTAATAACTTGTTATATTGCCTATAATATTAGAAGTATAATAAATAAGAATGATCCTTCTACGTTAATTAGCTTAGAAGTTATGTGGCATAAATTAAGTAGGATGTGAGAAATCCAAGATGGCAGACTATTTATTCAAAATGGCGGAAAACTCGCAACTTGATCTTTTGGGATTTTCTAGAGGTTAATGAGGAAGAGATCACGAACAAATTCAAGAAGGTCCCATCTTTTTATTCTAAATGTCTACCTCAAACCTTATTTTGACTCACTATACATGCATATGTGACTTAATTGATGCAAAAATATCTTTGAGTTACTATTAATGATTATTAAAAAAATTGTAAATATATTTTTGTTTTCAACATAATTATATTAGTTAATATTTATTTTATCACATTAACATATTATTCCGAAAGAAGCAAATGATTTAGTCGGCAACCAATTTCTAATTTAATTTACATTGGAGACGTTACAACAATATCGAAAGTGTTCATTTTAAATTAAAAGTATTTTCTTTCACTTCCACATCGTTGTTCTTGTTCTATTATTTAATATGATTACATTGGATTGGCAGACTAAACCATTGTCTGTCTGGATGAGACCAGCAAATGTATCAATTTTTAAGTTTCCAGCTCATTTTTTCATGAGGTTGTTTAGTATTGAGCACTTGTTATCCATTTCCACTCCACTATGCGACGTCCCCTTGCAATCCCCTGACTACCACCCCTGGAAACGGTTAAAGAGCTTGAAGTGAATTTTGGAACAGTTAGTACCTACCTCAAGTTGGATTTTTATCATGTTGCTTTGATTGAAGAGTGTGTCCTAGAGGAGTACATAGATTCAAAATTTATGCTGAAAATACAATATTTCACGAGCCCGTTAAGTTAGGTATATAAACTCCACATTTAAAATGAGGGGATATGTATCTCGGTGTTTTTGATCATTTTCTTTTTAAGTTGTTAAGAGGACAATTTTTATAATTTTCCTCACATTGAAATCGACGTTGGCTGTTGTTTATGATCGCATCACGGGGAAACGGTTGACCATTTTGAAATTAATTTTGGAACATGGTAGCTCGAGTTGGGATTTTATCATCACACTTTGATTGAAGGGGGCATTCTAGGGAATACAAAGGTTCAAAATGTATCCAAAAAATAAAGTATATTATTGGTTTTAATTATTGAACTTTCATTGAAATGCGTTTCCAAAGGCGGAAGGCGAGTTCAATATTTTTCGTAAACCTATTTTCCCATGCGAAGAAAGGGTATTTTAGAAAGTTCTCAATAATTAGACAATAGAACAAATCTTTTTCAATTTAGTTTTAGGCTAAATATTGCCAGTAACAATTATCACGGGTGACTCTGGCGGGGGGACGAGGGGGATGCGTCCCCCCAATATTTTGAAGTACAATATATTCCAATTTTATTCTAATTTATATGTTTACTAACGATAGAATAACATATAAATAATAATAATTATATTTATTTGGAATATACAATTCAGGCTGTGAAATGATTATAACAGAGTTGTTGATACACCCCAGGAGATCCATGAAGGTAAGCAGAAAGGTAACAAATGGAATTGAAAATAATAAACACGTTGGGCTAGGTAGTACCATTTAAATAACTTTCTTTGATGTCACCCCCAAATTTTACATGCCAGAGACGCTAGTGACAATTATTAATAGTGAAACAGAAATTGAGATGTTATACTATCCTAAGTAAATACAATAAAGAAATCTTACTATTGTTTTTCCCTGCTATATTTATTCTTGCATGCACACTATTCTTAGAAACACAAACATTCACACAGGAATTAAAATTAATACCAAGAAAGTAACTAGAGTTTTATAATTCTTGCTAGGTAAGAGAAATTGAAATTGGAAAACATTAAATTTTAAACGTTAATGAAAGACAAATGTATAGCGTCCAACTGTGCAAAAAGTTTGACCATAATTAGGAGTCATGTCTTAGCATTTAGACACAAATAAAACAAATTAGAAATTAGTATTGGTGGACCCTACCTTTTCGCCGTAAGCACTGGTAACGTCACTGTCCTGTACAATAGTCCTTTGATTTTGCTTGCCTGCTCTGAAAAGCGACGATGGTTGAAAGAAAAAGTAGATATACTTCTGATCCCGCAACAGTCCTTCTTGATTGTAGGAGATGGAGATCCTCTCTCTCAGTTGCCTCGTGTCGTGGAAGGGATATGTCCATTGGCTATCTCACATTGGCATCAGATACTGCACTCCTAATGTTGCTTAGCTGGGTTGTGTTACACTGAACTGCATACTTTATAAATTGCACAACATTTTTTTTTTTTTAAATATATGTGCATATTCTCTTCATTCCGCTACATGTTTACTTGGCACTGATAGTAACTCGTGTTAAGTAGGAATAGCATATGGAAGTGTGTACACTGCTAATAACTACGACGATTAACTTACGTTGAAGTTAGTATTGGATTACTAGTTGAATTTGTAACTTATCTACATAAATATGTAGATGAAAGTTCAAGAACATCTAAAGCTCAAGTGAGAAGAGATTTCTTTTAACAAAGTAGTGTCATTGTTTCTATCGTATCCCTACATTAGGCACTTTATACATATTTAGTAGTTCATGGTAATAAGTTCAAACACACACACACACACACCACACAGAAAAGAAAACATGCTAAACATGGTGGTCAACGGCGCAGACTCCAAAATTTATGTGGGTGCATATAAATGACGGGTCGTGTTATGTTTTCAGGGAAGTCTCAAAATTTGATTGATTTATTTTTAGTTAAAATTTTCTATGAATACTGTTATAAAGGGCTGTGCTGTGATAAAGTAAAATATACCGGTACTATAAGGATAAGTTGGGGCTGTCCTAGCTCAGTCGGTAACACGACTAACTTAAACGCAAGAGAAACGGGTTCAAACCCGAGTACAAACTAAACATCTTGTGGGTGCCGGAGCCCCGGAGCACCCACGCAGTCGGTACGCATGATGGTGGTTGGAGTTTAGCATCCTTCTTCAGCAGCTGGGCCATATGAGACGTTAAACTAAAGTTTAAAGTGAAATCCAAACCACGTAATGTCTTGAATTTCAAGTTTCTTCCACCAGGAATCGAACCCAGGTCCCATACTCCGAAGGCGCACACGCGCTTGACACTAGACCGGCAAGGAGGGCACTAAAGGTTGTTCTATTTGCTTTCCTGCCGAAGCTGACGACAGCACACTTGCTTCGAATGCCTCGCTTTGACATTATGATACAATAATAAATAAGAATTAATTTTTTAACTATACGTATACATTAAAAGTCTTATATTCTTAGCTTCCTATGCAAGCTATTTTTCCTAAATATTAATATAAATATTTTTACGCCACACATTGGAATACTGTGAAATTTTATTTGGGAGGAGTTGGACAAGAAGTTCCTACTATTTACACAAAGAATGACTTAAAAGCGTGTGAAGCGTCCCAAGTGTAAACAACCGATTTGGCTGGGGTCCGGATATGTATTACGGGAGACCAAAGTAGGAGACACGTGTTTTGGCGTTTGGGCCCATACGCAGAAATTTCCGAAATACGGGGTCCCAAAGTGCCCGTACATGCTATAACTAGGAAGCGAATGACGTTACTTCTACACAACCGATTTGACTGGGGTCCGGATATGTGTTACGGGAGACCAAAGTAGGAGACACGTATTTTGGCTTTTTTATCCATACGCAGAAATTTTCGAAATGCGGGGCCCCAAAGTTGCCCCTCATGCTATATAAACTGAAAACTTACATTCTTGCAAATTGATCGAGGTATAACTTGTTCCAGTGTTGCATTAATGTCTGCTCAATATTCATTTAAAGGGATCCCATCGATGTCTGTAAAAATACACATGTGCTAAAGGGCTAAGGGCCCCAGGACCCAGTTGTGGCACTTTTGTTGACCAGCAACTATTTTTTGATTCTAAGGACCCTAAGGAGCATTACTAATATAGTGGTGAAAATTCCCCAGGGGGTGGGAGTTATCAACCCCTTGGCCCTTGCTCTATGTACTCATAAAAGGGAATTAGATACACACAGTAGTGCTATTCAGTCGGTTCGCACCGGTTCACTAGAATCGGGTGTTAAAGTATTTTAAGTTCGCAGAACCATTTGTTGTACCAACTCTTAAACTCACAACGCAGTTGGAAAGAAAAGCTTGTTGGATACAAATTTTTCACAGCTAAAAACAATTGACCTTCCTTTGCTCTGTATGATCTGTCAGGAAAGTAAATGTACACCTATTTTTCGAGTCTGGCATTCCTGCGCTCCATCCGTGGAGAGTATGAGAATTAAATCAATCAAATGTTTACTGAGGGGCAAAAAGAAAAGTTTAATCTGAATAGGACATTGCAGAGGAGCACAAGCTGTGAATACGAATAGTGCATTGTGTAAATAAAGGACGACACCGAAAGAGAAAGCCAGAAACAGCTGTTAAACTTACAAAAAAAGAGTAAAAATTGTCGAAGTGGGAACACAAAACGCAAATAAAACAAATACGCCGACAACTAAACGATCACCATGCCATGATCTTGGTGTAGTGGTTAAGGTGCTGGCTTACAAATGCAAAGGACGCAAGTTCGAATCCTCGGCAAGGACATTTTTAAAAATTTTTGTTAATAATACATACAACTCATGAGAGATGGTAAAAGAGGTCGTATTTAGTTTATCGTAGCAATTATTATTGGTAATGTTTAGTACTGATAATACTTTTGGTCTTTGCGTATTGCTTTTGTTCTTGTCTTCATTTCGAAAGAGAAGAATATCCGAACAAATGCCACCAAAATTCCTCATATTTTGAATGTAAACGCAATTTGCAATTAGTAAAGAATAAAAATTGAACGTTCCGAAGTAGCTGCAAAAAGTAAAAGGAAAAACATGGAAGTCGACCATACTCATGGTTACTAAAAATACAATTTCTACATGCCTTACACCTCCCGACCACGTTTCTACGTTAGCAAGTAAGAGGTTTGTCTTTAGGTTAGGCTGGTCAATACGTTTTGCAAAGGGGCCCGGTTTAGCTCTGACGCACCACAGGTGCGAGAAGGGAGAAAAACACTTTTTCTCTCTCCCTCTGTGTGTCTATTTATCTATATATTTGTATATATATAACGCTATTTGTGAATGCCATAACCACCCTAATTTTCAGCGGATTGAGACGAAACTTGGCACAAACATTAATTGTTGAAATATCTTGATGAGTTCGTTAACCAGAATAATCAGATGAAAATGTTCAAAATGGTGGCCCTTCAAACTCTTAAAAAGTTCCAAGGGAACCAAATTTCGCCCATAAATAGGTATTCAGAAAGTTTGAATAAATTTTCCTCTTTTACTGAAATATTTGTGTGCAGAAACTTATTGAAATATTGGACCCGATTAATCGCCTGAAGAAGGTTCACGCCCTTTCGCTACGGCCAGTTTTTTTTTTTTTTTTTTTTTTGCAGGAGGGGCTTATTTTTCTATCGGAACAAGATGATTGTTAGTGATGATATGAAATTACACATTGAAAGTGAAGTAACTTGTGAAACGTGTTATTTGAAAGAATAATATAATAAATGTGCATTCCTCTAACACAGAGAACTGTAAATCATGTATTTCGAGTTCGGGAGCCTGAATGGCGAGGAGTGTTATTTGATTTGCTTTTTAGTAACACATTACATTGCAAATAAAGGTAGGCAACATTAGTGGTAAGTAAAACAATAATAATAATAATAATAATAATAATAATAATATTAATAATAATAATAATAATAATAATAATAATAATAATAATAGGTGTTGTTTATGGCAAGGTAATATCTTAATTCTTCTTCAAACGTAATGATTGTAACGCCATATCTCCCTTACAAACAAAAAAATTAGCAATTTATATCGAGAGAACGAGAAACTGTAGAGCGATGGGAGCAACGTTGGACAGTATGCACTCATAGTGCTCAGAAAAGTAAGCGATTTCAATGCAAAATGAACGAAGAGTCATTGTCATGGGTACTCATGGGGCCACGGCAGAGCCCTCTTTAGGCAAAGTGTCAATAACTTATATCGACAGGTGATACTGGGATGGGACCAACTTTGGACACCCTGGACCCATAAAGCGCATCGAAAAAAATAGGGGGGGGGGCGCCAGCCAGCCTTACTTATTTCCACATAATAATATAAAATTATGTTGTCGAAATACACACACGAGTTAGCTACTAATATTTAATATTATTATTATTATTATTATTATTATTATCGACAGCGTCTTTTCATTACGTGTGCGTGTTTGACATGAAGCCAAAGAGAAGATCCATCATAATAGTCAGTTACTTTAACTGTGAACGACAGCGAAAAATACGAAAAGAGTGGACTACCTGTAGCGTAAAGAAGCAATATTTTCTCTCAAATGGATAAAAAATCAAGCCGAGATTGATTCGAACTCGCATGGACGGCGCGAAAAGTCAGTGCCTTGTCCACTTTTTTTTTTAACTGACTCACTGAACGTGTTTCAGTAACTTACTTATTGCTAATTTTACTTGCTCCACTCGTTTAACTTGCTTTTTCTAATAACTTATAACGACAGGGACACGAACACAGAAACATCGAGAACAGTTAAAAATCATAGATGCTCTCCCGCCGGGAATCGAACCCGGAACTCCATACACCAAAGGCGCACGTGCTAGCGACTAGACCAGCGGGAAGGGCACCACTCTCTCCCTGTGTCGTTAGGGATTACGACCACTGTCTTGCCAGCTATCACTTCTGTGGGTTGTATACTATGATCACATGTTTCTTCTCTGCTGGAAGAGTAAAACCTACATTATATGTAATACATGAGGTATTTAGACCTACATGCTCTTCATATAATGTAATAAAAGGGTCATGCTGGGAATAAGAAAAAGAACATTCCTTGGACAAAACGGAAACTATTGGCATCAGAAATATTTATCTACGAGGCATGCGCAGTAGTATATTTCAGAATGGTTACTGTTTTGTTCAGTAAACGAAGAAAGGGGTATAAAAAAGCAAATATGTCGCGTCAACGAGATCGACCAGATTTGACAGGGGCGGAAGCAGATGTATAGTAATACAACAACTTCGCTCAGTTGATACGAGCCGAGCCGGTTGATACCACTACCCGAGTTGGTCTTCTGCTTGGGCTCAAGAATTCGACCGTGCAGGTCTCAGCCTTAATTTTAAGAACTACAGTCTGACACACAGTCATAGTCAACGTCTTGCGAATAAAATCAGAAAAATAAACACACTGCTGATCAAGACTGCACTTATTTAATATAAAAACACATTTACACGTGACGTTTCGATCTTCTAGCCAAGATCCTCATCAGAAGATCGAAACGTCACGTGTAAATGTGTTTTTATATTAAAAAAGTGCAGTCTTGTTCAGCAGTGTGTTTATTTTAAGAACTACAGTATATACTTATATTGGTGATTACGACATTTGAGGCTGTCTCGTAATAATAATAAAAAAACTCTTGTCTTCTCGTTATATAGACGAGACGAGATACACTAAAATTGCCCCACGAGATGCACCAAAATTACGAGAGGAGACGCACCCTTGCCGTGAGCAACACTAAAAGTATCCTACATTACTGCCTACATTTCTCATGGCTTTCGGTTTCCAGTCTAATCAGGCCATTATTTCAAAACGAGTTAAAACGAGCTGAACGAGCGAGAGAGCCATTATAAAACTCGACTCAACTCGAAACTCGACCTCGAAAACAGCGCCTTGGCTTGGAACTCAACTCAAGAAAAATACCTTTGACTCGACTCGGATTGAACTCGAGTCGAGTCGAATTTTGGCTCGACTCCTGCTCATCCCTATTCGTATTTGTATTTTGTTTCCACTTCAACAGTTTCTACTCTTTTTTTTTCTTCGTTTACCTATTGTTTCTGGATTTCTCTGTCGGTGTTGTCCTTTATTAACACCATGCACTATTCTTATTCCCAGCTTGTGACCCGCTTCAATGTCTTATTCAGTTTAGGCTTTTCTCCTTACATTGACTTGACATGTGATTGATTTAATTCTCACTTTCCGCGCACGACCGATGAAAATGTTTTATTATTATTATTATTATTATTATTATTATTATTATTATTATTATTATTATTATTATTATTATTATTATTATTATTATACTATTGAACTTGCACGGCGAAATTACTGTATAATACGATATCATTTCAGTAATTTTATTCCATTATATGTTATTTAATTTATTAATGGGCACTAAATTGTCTCCAGATCAACGAATAAATTACTTACGGCATGCACTTTGGTGGAAATATCATTACATGAACATGTTTGGAACGAACCAATAATCTTATTGTAATGATATTTCCACCAAAGTGCATGCCGTAGTTAATTTATTCGTTGATCTGGAGACAATTTAGTGCCCATTAATAAACTAAACAACATACAATGGAGTAAAATTACAGAAATGATATCGTATTATACAGTAATTTCGCCGTGCAAGTTCAATAGTATAATAATAATAATAATAATAATAATAATAATAATAATAATAATAATAATAATAATAATAATAATAATAATAATAAAACATTTTCATCGGTCGTGCGCGGAAAGTGAGAATTAAATCAATCACATGTCAAGTCAATGTAAGGAGAAAAGCCTAAACTGAATAAGACATTGAAGCGGGTCACAAGCTGGGAATAAGAATAGTGCACGGTGTAAATAAAGGACGACACCGAAAGAGAAATCCAGAAACAGCAGGTAAAAGGAGAAAAAAGAGTAGACATTGTTGAAGTGGAAACATAAAATACAAACACGAATAGGGATGAGCACAAGTCGAGCCAAAATTCAATTCGACTCGAGTACAATTTGAGTCGAGTCAAAGGTAATTTTCTTGAATTGAGTTCCGAGCCAAGTCGCTGTTTTCGAGGTCGAGTTTCGAGTTGAGTTGAGTTTGATAATGGCTCTCTCGCTCGTTCAGCTCGTTTTAACTCGTTTTGAAATATTGGCCTGATCAGACTGGAAAGCAAAAGCCATGAGAAATGTAAGCAGTAATGTGGAATAATTTTAGTGTTGCTCACGACAGAGGTGCGTCTCATCTCGTCATTTTAGTGCATCTCGTGGGGCAATTTTAGTGTATCTCGTCTCGTCTAGATAAAGAGAAGACAAGAGTTTATTATTATTATTATTATTACGAGACAGCCTCAAATGTCGTAATCACCAATATAAGTATATACTGTAGTTCTTAAAATTAAGGCTGAGATCTGCACGGTCGAATTCTTGAGCCCAAGCAGAAGACCAACTCGGGTAGTGATATCAACCGGCTCGGCTCGTATCAACTGAGCGAACAGCTCGAGTCGGCTCGGTTGGGATGAGCCGATGACCCGAGCCGGCTTAGTTGGAACAAGCCATCGACTCAGCTCAATTGAGCCAATGGCTCGAGCTTTCTCGGTTGGGATGGGTCACCTACTCGGCTCATGTGAACCGGTTCGAGCCAGCTAAGTTGAAACTAGTTCATCAGCACGTTTCGACTCAGCTCAACTAAGCCGATGGCTCAAATCGGCTCGGTGTGGTGAGCTGTTGGCTCGGCTCACTTCTCGATTCGGTTCGATATTGAATGAGCTGTAAGCCGAGCCGCTTGAGCCGTTGAGAAGCCCAAACCCGGTCCCAGCTGTTTTGAATATGTTTGGATGAAGCCTATAACTTTTAACAATTTTTTGCTCGAGCCCGAATACTTGCCCCTTCGGAACTCAAACCCAGAACGTGACCGATGTCCTTGCTTCCTGAAGACTTCCAGACGACCGAGATCGACAGTCAATTAGCTTTTACTATTCAGATACAAACCGTATATCTTTTAAAGATTATACATAGAGTTGATATATTATTATTATTATTATTATTATTATTATTATTATTATTATTATTATTATTATTAATAATAATAATAATAATAATAATAATAATAATAATAATAATAATAATAATAATAATAGTTTTAAACTTGCCCTGAAATTTGGCAAAACTTACTTAAAAGTAGAGATTTCGGGGAAAGGGTTCCGTACCTTCAAGACACACCTCTGCAACTACCAACATTTTAAACTAGAACCTTTCATTGAAGTTTCATGTAGAAAGTATGTTTTGAGGAAAATAACTGTAAGAAATATAACTGAATATCACGCGACAGTAAGGCATATAATAAACTAATTTTTAGAATATGCAGAGGTAAATATAAAAGCTTTGCTACAAAAATACCTACACAGAGCATAATTCAATGAGCTCTGAAATACAATGTAACGAAATAGCCTATGAGATTCAGTCTACAGAGCAATTGTTACTTAAAGAATGGACATACACTATTTCGAGAATCGAGACAAGACGGGAAATGTTTACGATACTTTTCGTCTCGTCTCGATTCTCATCTCCAAAGAGAGACGAAAATTTTGATTTAGCCCTGACCCGTCTCGAATGTAAAATGTTAATTCTCATGTTATTTTATATGTTTTAGAAACGATATGAGAAACTCCTCTTCTCGTGAGCAACATTAAACCAAACCGAAATATTCTTTCCAAATGTCACGTTTCTCCTTGTAATGGTATGACCTGAGCGATAATTTAGCTTCTAGCTTTTAATCTTCTACGAGATAATAATAATTATTATTATTACTATTATTATTCCTGAAGATTTGATAGTTCAAGTATTGAAACATCCGAGTATTCAAATATCTGAATATAATAAAACGTATGTTATCGCTGATCAATCGCCATCAAAAATTCTAAAGTAAGAAGAAAAAATTGCAACGTGCATTCGCAGAAGCACCTTGACTACTGAACCGCGATCGCTACGCGGTAAACGATCCGTCTTTAGTCTGGTTACGTTAGGTTTCTTTGTCTCCGCTTGCAAACTTGTATGTTATATTTTTCGATTCAAAATGTATTTCGTATTTCTTTTATGAAGTCGGCAAAGTTTACATTAATAACTTGAGTTTTTCTTAAACCACTGGTTCACAAGTTCGTTCTTTCTCCACATGAAACTACAAATATGACAGATTGAATTCTCATACTCCCCATTTCTTTCAAAGCAGTCGCCATTACCTGGTCAAAGACTTATTTCCGCCACGATTCATATTAACCAAAATAAATTCATTTTTCGGAAGCGGAACTTTCACTTTCCGGATTTCGCAAAATTATGGAATTCAGTTATACTCCGGAATTAAGAAGAATTTCGGAACTGGGAAAGAATCCGGAATTTAGAAAATTCCGGAATTGAGAAAAACTCCGACTTTCGAAAAAATCCGGATTTTCCGAATTCCGGAATGTTAACGAAATCAGAAATTTCTATATTCCGGATTTTTCCGAATTCCGAAATTATTACAAAATTGGAATTTTCCGAATTCCGGAATTTGTCCGGCTTTACTTTCGAGAGTCCGAAAACTAATAATTCCGGAACGGGCTATCCCTAGTTTATACACAACCTTTCAGAACACTAAGCTAGTAGCTGTCTACAAACAAACAAGTAATGCAAAGCATGTTGTATCCTGCAATACGTCATGTATTAAAATCCGACACCATGACCCTTTTATTACATTATATGAAGAGCATGTAGGTCTAAATACCTCATGTATTACATATAATGTAGGTTTTACTCTTCCCCCCAAAGAAGAAACATGTGATCATAGTATACAACCCACAGAAGTGATAGCTGGCAATACAGTGGTCGTAATCCCTAACGACACAGGAAGTAAGCGTTGCCATCGCCGCTGGTCTAGAGGCTAGCACGTGAGCCTTGGGTGTATGGAGTCTCGGGTTCGATTCTCGGCGGGAGAGCATCTATCATTTTTAACTGTTCTCGATGTTTCTGTGTTCGTGTCCCTGTCGTTATAAGTTATTAGAAAAAGCAAGTTAAACGAGTGAAGCAAGTAAAATTAGCAATAAGTAAGTTACTGAAACGCGTTCGGTGAGTCAGTTAAAAAAATAGTGGACAAAGCACTGGCTTTTCGCGCCGTCCATGCGAGTTCGAATCAATCTCGGCTTGATATTTTATCCATTTGAGAGAAAGTATTGTTTCTTTTCGCTACAGGATGGATTTTCTCTTTGGTTTCATGTCAAACATGCTCACGTAATGAAAAGACACTGTAGATAATAATAATAATAATAATAATAATAATAATAATAATAATAATAATAATAATAATAATAATAATAATAATAATAATATAATAATAATAATAATAATAATAATAATAATAATAATAATAATAATATGAAATATTAGTAGCTAACTCGTGTGTGTATTTCGACAATATAATTTTATATTATTATGTGGAAATAAGTAAGGCTGGCTGGCGCCCGCCTCCCTAATTTTTTCGATGCGCCTTATGGGTCCACGGTGTCCAACGTTGGGCCCATCCCACTATCACCTCCTGTTTTCTCGATATCAGCTATCGACATTTTGCCTAAAGAGGGCTCTGCCGTGGCCCCATGAGTACCCATGACAACGACTCTTCGTTCATTTTGCATTGAAATCGCTTACTTTTCTGAGTACTATGAGTGCATACTGTCCAACGTTGGTCCCATCGCTCTACAGCTTCCCGTTCTCTCGATATAAATTGCTAATATTTTGTTTGTAAGGGAGATATGGCGTTACAATCATTACGTTTGAAGAAGAATTAAGATATTACCTTGCCACAAACAACACCTATTATTATTATTATTATTATTATTATTATTATTATTATTATTATTATTATTATTATTATTATTATTATTATTATTATTATTATTATTATTATTATTGTTGTTGTTTTACTTACCACTAATGTTGCCTACCTTTATTTGCAATGTAATGTGTTACTAAAAAGCAAATCAAATAACACTCCTCGCCATTCAGGCTCCCGAACTCGAAATACATGATTTACAGTTCTCTGTGTTAGAGGAATGCACATTTATTATATTATTCTTTCAAATAACACGTTTCACAAGTTACTTCACTTTCAATGTGTAATTTCATATCATCACTAACAATCATCTTGTTCCGATAGAAAAATAAGCCCCTCCTGCAAAAAAAAAAAAAAAAAAAAAAAAAAAAAAACTGGCCGTAGCGAAAGGGCGTGAACCTTCTTCAGGCGATTAATCGGGTCCAATATTTCAATAAGTTTCTGCACACAAATATTTCAGTAAAAGAGGAAAATTTATTCAAACTTTCTGAATACCTATTTATGGGCGAAATTTGGTTCCCTTGGAACTTTTTAAGAGTTTGAAGGGCCACCATTTTGAACATTTTCATCTGATTATTCTGGTTAACGAACTCATCAAGATATTTCAACAATTAATGTTTGTGCCAAGTTTCGTCTCAATCCGCTGAAAATTAGGGTGGTTATGGCATTCACAAATAGCGTTATATATATACAAATATATAGATAAATAGACACACAGAGGGAGAGAGAAAAAGTGTTTTTCTCCCTTCTCGCACCTGTGGTGCGTCAGAGCTAAACCGGGCCCCTTTGCAAAACGTATTGACCAGCCTAACCTAAAGACAAACCTCTTACTTGCTAACGTAGAAACGTGGTCGGGAGGTGTAAGGCATGTAGAAATTGTATTTTTAGTAACCATGAGTATGGTCGACTTCCATGTTTTTCCTTTTACTTTTTGCAGCTACTTCGGAACGTTCAATTTTTATTCTTTACTAATTGCAAATTGCGTTTACATTCAAAATATGAGGAATTTTGGTGGCATTTGTTCGGATATTCTTCTCTTTCGAAATGAAGACAAGAACAAAAGCAATACGCAAAGACCAAAAGTATTATCAGTACTAAACATTACCAATAATAATTGCTACGATAAACTAAATACGACCTCTTTTACCATCTCTCATGAGTTGTATGTATTATTAACAAAAATTTTTAAAAATGTCCTTGCCGAGGATTCGAACTTGCGTCCTTTGCATTTGTAAGCCAGCACCTTAACCACTACACCAAGATCATGGCATGGTGATCGTTTAGTTGTCGGCGTATTTGTTTTATTTGCGTTTTGTGTTCCCACTTCGACAATTTTTACTCTTTTTTTGTAAGTTTAACAGCTGTTTCTGGCTTTCTCTTTCGGTGTCGTCCTTTATTTACACAATGCACTATTCGTATTCACAGCTTGTGCTCCTCTGCAATGTCCTATTCAGATTAAACTTTTCTTTTTGCCCCTCAGTAAACATTTGATTGATTTAATTCTCATACTCTCCACGGATGGAGCGCAGGAATGCCAGACTCGAAAAATAGGTGTACATTTACTTTCCTGACAGATCATACATACCAGAAGATTAATGGCGGGGTGGGGGAACGATAAATGTTATTTTAAGTGCCTATGAATTTAGAAATTCTTACAGCTATAGTATTGAACATATGATCTCTCAGAACAAGGCATGTGTTTATTTCTCGATCTTAACTGCTCAGGTATCAAGAATGAGAACTGGGGTTATACGATGAAGTGGTGAGCGTTATTCATATTTGAAATACATACATACGATTTTGTCGACCCATTGCTGGATGAAGGTCTTTCTAATACTTTTTGACAACCATCTATCTTGGACAATTCGTTTCCAATATATCCGCAGTGCTACATAATTTCGTCACACCACTTTGTATCAGGATACTGTGTAGATCCTATTTGCCACTTGTGGTATGCAGTAAAAAATTGGTTTTGCCTACCTTGTATGGATTAGTTTCCTAAGAGAATTATATCTATCCGTCTACTCTTTCTCTCTCTCTCTCGTGTATATATATATATATATATATATATATATATATATATATATATATATATATATATATATATATATATATATATATACAGTGGCGGCGGTTGGACGTTAAAAGTGGGGGGGCAAGACATGATCTGAATATTTGATATCAATGTTAGTTTTCCTGGTTGCTTGTAACACTTTGTTTGACGAAAATTTGTATAACTATTAGGATACTACCTTTTTCAGTTATATTGTATATCTTGTTTCATATTTTATTAAGAAATTGACAAGAGCAACGCAAGTAGATACTAGCCCTTTGTACTATTAAACAACGAAGGTGTAAGAAGAGATTTGATTCCTTGCTCATGAATATCTGTCTGGAAAATTGTGTGATCAGATTAGGGGCCTATTTAATAACTAATTTGCAAAACAAATAAACAGAAAGGATAATATTAATCAAATAATCATAGTAATGAATAATGAGGCTAGTTTTGCAAAAGTTATGTTGAAACTGGAAATTAATGAACAACTTATATTTTTAATTCCACGAATGCTATTATATGTGTTATTACTCTTAGAATGACAGTGAATACTATAAGCATATGCTACGACATTTAAAGAAATACTTTTGCAGCTTCCCGAAACATGTTCGCTGCCATTAAGTACAGTTTTCACTTTCCTGGAATATAGCAAAACTCAGCAATACTTAGAGTTACTCCACATTTCAGTTATACAAAATAATCCTAAAACCTAGAATTATGCTGAATTCATTAAATTTAATTGTATATACAAAACTGTATATGTACACCCCTATACTCGTATATTACACTGCAAAATTAATATTCCTTACTGAGTTCCTTCGTGGCTAAGCGGTTAGTGCACGCGCCTTAGACGTGGGAGACCCGGGCTTGATTCCCGGGAGAGCTCACGTGGTCCGGACTCCACGTTGATCATTAAGTCCACGTCTCATATAACTTTGCTGTTGAACAGGTTGTTAAACTGGAAAAATCAAATCAAAATATTATTATTAGAAAGAAGAAAATACATTTTAGGAACTGTCGATTTTTGTACAATTAAAGAAACTTGTAAAGGACTTCTTTTCTTGCGAAATGTTATCTCAATTAGTTCCAGAGCGGCTAACATATCGATCAATTGCAAGAAGAAACGAAAGTACGCTCGAAATGTGGCGCTCCAATAGGTTAATTTTTGGGCCATTTTTAGTGGCAGTTCAAACGCAATTCCTGTAGCTTTCTTAATCCCACGGGAAGACAACCAATACGTACTCATGGAACGACAGATATTTTATGGCACTATTTTTATTCTATGAACCAAAAATACCTACAAAACTTTATATTTCCAAATGAAACTATATACATTAATGGGTAATATCAAAAAAGTGGGGGGGGGGGGAAACTGCCCCCCTTTGCCACCCCGAATCGCCGCCCATGTATATATTTGGTCTAGGAATTAATTCGTGCGGTTGGTACGCACACATTGAAGCTGTAGTACAAACACAAAATACATAAATACCTTAAGAAAAATATTGTCCATCGCTAGCCACCACTTTCGCCCATCTGTCAGGCAATGTAAGGATTCCGTGGCGAAAGAAGTCCTCATCCTTGGAAGCGATCCAGTCAGAGACCCATGTTTCGATATCTTCTGAAGAAGTAAACCGCTGTCCAATCAAATCGTTGTTCATGCAATCGAACAAGTAGTAGTCCGAAGGAGCAACGTCTGGTGAATACGGCGGGTGGGGTAAAACTTCCCATCCGACATTTTCTAAATAGGTTTTGACCGGTTTTGCGACATGTGGGCGAGCGTTATCATGTTGAACAATAAGTTTATCATGTCTGTTCTCCCATTCTGGTCGTGTTCTGGCCAGAGCTTGCTTCAAACGCATTAATTGTCGTCGATAACGTTCTCCATTCATAGTTTCACCCGGTTGCAGCAGCTCATAGTACACCACACCTTTCATATCCCACCATATGCACAGCATAACCTTTGCACAGTGAATATCTCGTTTTGGTTGTGATGGACCTGGTTCACCTGGTTTCACCCAGGCCTTTTTTCGTTTAGGGTTCTCGTAATGGATCCACTTCTCATCACCCGTAATAATTCGATGCAGAAACCCCTTTCTGCTCTGTCGTTGAAGCAGCAATTCGCAAATGGTTTTTCGTCTTTCAACGTCTCTGTCTTTCAATTCATGTGGAACCCAATGTGACATCTTTTGAATCATTCCCATGGCTTTCAAGCGTTTGGAGACTGTTATTTGATCAACGCCTAATGCTGCTGCAAGTTGTTCCTGCGTTTGACACGAATCCTGCTCGACCAATGCTGTCAATTCTTCGTCTTGAAATTTTTTTGGCTGTCCAGCTCGCTCTTGGTCTGCCAAGCCGAAATTACCACTTCTAAACCGTGCAAACCACTTCTGACACGTTCGCTCAGCTAGAGCATGGTCACCATACACTTCCACCAAAATACGATGACTTTCAGTCGCACTTTTCTGCATGTTAAAGTAATGCAGCAGGACACCCCGCAAAAACACTTTATCAGGCACAAATTGCGCCATGTTCACTTAACTACAAACTGGTGTTGTTGACGCTTTAATCCACTGCCCTATACTACGAACGATACGCGATGACAGGGGTTTGCAACACATGTGTGGATACACGGAACTGTGGGACGCTCCGTTCGTTGCGCCATCTCTTGTCCACCCGCACGAATTAATTCCTAGACCAAATGTTCATTGCTATACCTTTTAAAGGAGGATTTTTTTTTTTTTAATTTTGAAAAGCTTCTGGTTTATACTGTATCTGCCTAAGTGGGGTATCCAATCTAATAACGTGCCTTTGTGTATGTGCCGTATATGCTGCTGCTTTGACGCACGGAAGTATTGCTTATTATTAAATGATCTTATTAACGAGACCGTGCCTTCTTTGACTTCCGGTGGGGCGTTTATGATACATTACACCACCATGAACAAAGCACACACACAAAAAAGGAAAAAAATCATTCACAGGATTCTCAAAAAAATCCTTGATAACTTAAGGACAAGAGGTTGTACATTCAGGCAAAATGTATGGCTTCTGTCCATCATTAATCTGAAATATTCTCTCAATACTGGTAATAGGTTTAAAAATCTAGTTGAGCTATGAGACAAAAACTTTCTGTAAAAAAAAAAGAAAGAAAGAAAAAAAAGAAAAAACCTACAAAGTCATAAAAGTCTACTATTATATTTGTGTACGCACTATATTATATTTGTGTGTGTTATGTGTGTGTGTGTGTGTGTGTGTTCGTGTTCTAGTGACCGTTTGTTTCTTGTTTTTTTTTCTTTCTAACTTTTTTTTATTTTGCTATTGTTAGCTATATTCTTTGATTTTTTAATTTTGTGTCATGTTTAGGTGGTAGATAAGGCTACATATAGCCTTAACCTCGACATGTAAAATAAGTCGAAATAAATAAATAAATAAATAAATAACTTAAGATCCAATCTATTTGAAGTATCATCAATAACTGTAGTAAAGTGTATGTCTTGAAGCTCTGTGATCACTCGATCAAAAACAAAAGGTGAAATTACGTTAACAGCAGTTGCTTCAATATAGATTTTAGAACTTGAAAATTTAGAATCATACAATTTACAAATTAATTTTTATTGGCAGAGAACTTAAAACTCAAATCGTACTGCACAGTAGGCCTATAAGAGAAGGTAACCTCTTTGGCTGCACACAGTAAATAATCAGATTTGGCTACTTAACTTTTTCAACGGTTTTGCTAATTTTTGAAGCTAGAAGTGCTTTGGTATGCTTTTTGATTTCGACGTGTTTACTTAAATCCAGACGACCACCAAATGCATTTGAAAACGCAGAATTACAGATCGTGAAATATACTTCATTGTCATATTCGTTGTTCAGCGGGGTCTTTTTTTAATAAAGTTGAACTCTTTCTTCAAATCTTCATTGAAACTGCACTTCTTCTTCTGCTTACTTGTCATGATTTATATAAAATAAAAATTACTAACTTGCGGTAAAATTATGTAAACCTACACTAACAACAAACAAATGACAAGCGCTACCGTGGTACGGCGCTACCGTGGTTCTGATCTGTCACGTGTCACTAATGTCAATAGTAAAAAACCAAATTTTCTCCCGAGCTTATAGCGATTCCCGACTCGGGCATTTTCAGGTAGCTCCAAAAACTGTCAAATTTAGACATTTTCTTATTTCATGCTTTGTACGATACAGACATGGACACGGACCCAAAAATACAAACAGTCCGTACAAAATACGACATATGGCAACCCTAGCTATCAAGTAGAACAAACGATTTAGTCTACATTACTTGATTACTAAAGATAAGTTAGTGTCTAAATGTTGTCAATAGTTTGTAATGAAATGTATCCTTAAAAATAACCCGAAAGAAAAATTACAGTTATAGTTAAATATTATGTAACTTAGTACGACACTTTCATTATATACTATCTACGTATGAGGGCTGTATTAGCACGTGTTAAGGAGAACATTGTCTAGTAATAGATTTATCAGCATACAAGTGGTATATGCCTCTTTGTTACTGTCAGGAGTACGTGTGTCACTTTTAGGCAGGGATGCCCATCCCCCCCAAAGCTGATGGCGCACTCCCCCCCAAACTAATAATCTCTTCCCTCCTCAAATTCAAGTCCTCTGAAAACAATTGCCCAGTGTAGCAGTAGTTTTTATAGTACTAGTAATTGTTATTTTTGTTGTTGTTTTTATTTCCTGAAGTAGTATTATAGAATGCTTGTAGTAGTAGTAGGGGTAGTAGTAATTATAAAAATAGCATTACTTTTATTAGTAGTCTTGGTAGTGTACAATACTAAATATGTTCTATAAGGATATTGAAGGGTATAAAAACTTCCACACACTGTGTATGGCACAGGTATTCTTTTTTTACAATTAGTAGTATTATTTTTATTTCTTTACAAAATATTGATATAATTCCCTTGTACTATGAAAAGTAAGACGCAAGTTACAAGTTATTGAGTTTGATACCAAAAGAAAATGTTGTCCTCGAAATTAGCTTACAAAAAGAAGTGATATCCAACAAAAAACATTCCTGTAAAAGAGCCAAGTACGAGTGGCCTTAAAAAGAATTGAAATCACAAAAATAGGCGCCAAGTTCTGGTGGACAACAGTTACAAACACTCAAGGAATTACTTTCAAATTTAGATTTGAAACTTGGCTGTTGTCTGTATGGTTACCATTAGCTCACAATTATGTCAAACTACTTTATAATTTTCAACAGACAACGTAGGCTAGTTTCAAATCTAAATTTGAAAGTGATTCCTTGAGTGTTTGTAACTGTTGTTCACCAGAACTTGGCACCATCCTTTAATATAGCAACTTGCGCGGTACTTCATTCATAGAGTTTCTAAGCAGGGGGTAGGGGGATTCATTCTCGAGATTTAAAAAAAAAATCGCATCGTGTTCCAATGTTATTCTGACGACAGCAAAATTACTTATTCGACATTAGAGTAAAATTCTTCCCCAGTTTTTTTATTCCCCCCAATGTTTTTCTCGATGGCACAACTTGCGCCATTCATCCCTCCTGTGGGCGGCCCTTCTCTCTTAAAACAAACCAACCTTTCCTTTCATACGGCTACTTGCGCGGTACTTCATTCATCGAGTATCGAAGCAGGGGGTACGGGGGTTCACCCCGGAAAATTTTTGAAAATTAGCTTCTCAAAATCGTGTTTTAATGCTATTCCGACAGTAAAATTGCTAGTTCGAAAGTGGAGTAAAATCCCCCCCAAAATTTTTCTCAATGGCGCAGCTTGCGCCATACATCCCCCCTGTGGGCGGCCCTGCTTTTAGGAGTGTATACGATAGTGTTAGGAGATATCAAACAATGATACATACAATCTGCTACTTAACGGTTCTTATTTTTCATGCTCAGTTCGTAAATAAATGAAGATCTATTCTAGTAGAGTACAAAACTGTCAACTACGTCAGATTACAACGAACGACATTCATCTTAAAACCATAAAAATCATTATTCTCGGTTTTCTCGAAAATATCATCAGAATTTAGCCTCAAGCACGTTATTTTCCTAAGCTCGATGTCATGTATCAGTTGATATATGGCTTACGCTTGGAAAATATTATAGTTAAGCAAAATCTATAGTTATTATAGTTATAGTTAAGTTTAAAAGATAATCATAATTTTGACTATATCTAGGGCTACCATACGTCCCATTTTGACCAGGACAGTCCCGTTTTCATACGGTCTGTGTTTCGTTTCGTCAGTAGATGGAAAGAAGTAGTATTTGTCCCGTTTTATGAAAGTGAAACAAGTAAATAAGAAACACAGACCTTACGGGCATGGCGAGAGATGTTTGTGGCTTGGCACCTGGCGGGCGAGCGTATTAGTTGGGTATTGGTAACACTAGAAAAGTCAGTAAAACGCAAGGAGGTGTTCGTTGTCTACAGAAGGGTGTTTCTTCTGAGGACCGTGTGCGTCCCGAGCAGACTGTTGTGCAATTCAAGTAGGGAAACAGGAATTGTGTATTATTTTCGGACATGTGGACGAAAAGAAACACACGGATATTTTAAAATTAGTGATTGTTAGCAATCGCTATTCCTACACTCGGAATTAATTGGCTCTTCCCCCACACCATAATGAGCATCTTGATGAGATGGCAACATTGGACCTCCCAAGTTGTACGTAATATACAGGGTGACTGGTGATTCGATGCATTCCTTGCAAGAGGATATTCTACAAGTATTTTGGAACATTTTCACCAATATGAACCACGGGTCAAAAGCCACTACTTTCTGAGCAATTTGCACATGTAATCTTGTATACCTCTGTAGGTCATGTGGTAATATACAGCTCGTACCTCTGCACCATTGCTGTGTTATAGGTCCGAACGTGAAGAAGGTTAGTGGTTCAAAATTTAGGGGCAAGTACTTCTGTTATGTTGTCACGCTGCTTTCTGAAGTGCAGTAAAAGATTTTGAACCACTATACCTTACTTCAGGTTCGGACCTATAACACAGCAATGGTGCAGAGTTACGAGCCTCACATGACCTACCACAATCCCCTTTTTAGCAATCCCTTTTTTAGCTCTTAAAATTATGGTTACCCTAACTATATCTCATTACCCATACTGTATCCTGTCAATAATAAAACGCTTGATGAGAGTATACTTAAGTACTAGTTTCATATTAATAGGTGACGCGGTGATCATACAGCATAGATTTTTATGTTTACAAACATTCGTTCTTGTTGTTTCGTAAAAAAAAAAAAAAATAAATAAATAAAAATAAAATTACACTCACTCAAGTAATTTTTTCTAACTCAACTACGACTATCAATTGGTGTATATCTAATCTTTGGTAAATTCGTTTTTTCTGATAAACACTAATAATATGTGGACTTTACTTGCGAGAGAAGGGTATACACCTGTATCTATGCAAATTATTCTTATGAGATTCAAATATCTGTCATCGCCGTGCATTTAAAATTCGCAATTCATGTTTTGCGTAAGATACATTTATCGGGGTGTTCTAACTATACATAAACTTGCAAACTATGTTTTGACTATTCCGCATAAGGAAATGAGCCGTATAGCATATATGTGTATTGCTGCAAAACATGTAGTAATAAAACTTACCGTTAGTTTTGTAGATTGAAGTACTTTGGATAAGCTTCAGCCTAAGCAAATGATATAATAAATGTGTTCTTGGTAGAAAAAGAGCTTTCATTGTTTACAACATCGAGAAAGAAAATATTAACTTTTTAATTCATGACAAATACATCTATTTCCGTTTGGATGTTACCTACATTGATCTTGTACTCGTACACGAGAAATTGTAAATAAGATTTCGTTTACAAATACTGCAGTGTTATCATTAATCAACAGGATTTTCTTCAGAACTATGCCGCCAATATACGACAGCAAACAGCTAATATCACCAAGCAATTTCCGATATTCTCTGGTTAGAAGGGTGACCTAATTTACACATTTAATTGTAAAATTGTTTGGTTAAAATTGATAAGATTTTTTTTAAATGTTTCTACTCTATTATAAAACAAATTTTAGTGTTTTTTTTTTTTGCTCCGATATATAAGATTTATTAGTTAAATTAGTGGAAATCTGCTTGGATTTACTATTTAAGACAGTGATGGCCAATTTACAGGGTGTGTTTAAAAAAGTACCGAATCATTCTTGTTATTGTTTATTGCTCATTATACAAACTTTCAATCACAATGTTATTCAAAGAACTCTCCTTTATTGGAAATCACTTGTTTTCGAGCGTATAGTACACTCGTCCAATCTTCCTGAATTTTCTCTATGAACTGAAAAATACATTCTTCCAAACGTATTTCAAGTTTGGGAAATCTGAGAAAACAGTCTACCCAGGCGAAGTCCGGAGAACAGGGTACGAGGGGCAAAACGGAAACGTAATGTTTTGTCAGATGATTTTCATGTTTTCAGCCAGTATTTCATAATGAGAGAACGCACTTATGCCGATGTTTTCAGCAATCTCAGAGACAGCCAAATTACATTTTTTTTTTTTTTTTACGAATTCAAGTGCATATAATCTCAACATGTTCGTGTGTTGACGTGCGAAGTTGTCCAATCCTTTGATCTTCAGTAACCGTACTTCTACCCCGCATAAAACACTTAAACTAACATAACACTGCGTTCGGCTCATGCAGTCATCGTTGTATGCTTTATTAAGCACTTAGAATGTTTCCGTGAAAGTTTTCCCCAATTTTACGCGAAATTTTACATAGATCTGTTGTTCCTCAAACTCCTTCATTACTGCTTTTTCACTAATGCAGCAAGCAGCTTATGCCTGGCGTCACTTAATCGTTAGTTGCTTGACCACAACGCAGAGATCGGAGCCCAGTTAAAGACGATCTTTTACCAAAGTATGCCAGTAAGATACATACAGTAGCCGAAGGACGCCATTTCCAGCTATTCGTTCTCTAGTTAAAAAGTTTGGTCTTTTTTTTAAAAAAACACACCTTGATGTAATGCAATGCGACCAGAAAAAATATTTAATATAAATATACTTGGGGCAAATTCTCAATTTCCAGCCCTTTCCTCTCTGAAACAACAGGACGCTGACTGCGTGTAAGTGGTACATTTTCTGAAACTTTATTCTATTCTGCGTATTCTGTGTATCCAGTTAGAGCCTGAGCTAGGAATATTGGAAAGTATTTTATGAAATCTGCACTTTTCTTACACAGTACCAACGATCTAACCTTGCAGAATGGACTTGTAACAGAAAGGTTAAAGGAATATTTTTAAGCTGAAATTGAAGATTCGATTGAGGTAAGCTACTGTTCTTGTTAATGCATGGAGTTAAGCAAGTAGAAATGTCAAATATTCATCACCTGAAGGTGTTTGGTGTATGGTGTGATATTTTCTCAATTAATATTGAAACCAGAAGTGGTAGTAGGTTCCTATTACCTCCGATTTTAATAGAAATATTTGAATGGATATGGAAATATATGCTTAATTGATTGCAGTCTCGCTATCTATTTCTGTACTTTAGAGATCAACGTTAATTTCTGCCATTTCCGGAAAACGTTAATTTCTGCCATTTCCGGATTGAATAGAGGGTTAAGAGAGAAAACTATACTGTTTTCTATTACACATAGTGCAGTAAATGAAGCTCAAATTTTAATGAAGAAATGAACAAATTAGTAACAAGCTGAAAATTGGTACAGATGTTGAGAATGATGTTCTAAACAACATACTAAAAGTCCCCTGAAATCCCAGGTGACCTTCGCCGCCATATTGGAAGATGGCAACCGGAAGTGTCAAATGAACAACACCCAGATAAAAATAGCAATATCTTCGCTATGGTTGAACACAAAGAGATAAACTTGGTGTCATTTTATAGAATATAGATAACAATATTTTTAAGGAGAAAACATTTTTCATATAACGCATACTTTTAGAAAAATTTAACTCTAGATTCTAAAATTCCGAAAACTACCGTCAAACTGATTTAAAATTTTATTGAACATAGGATGTAATTATTAACAAGTAAAAATTTGAAATAGATGTTGATAAAGATTATTTAAATGACATACTAAAATCCCACAACTTCTTCGTTTGCCATATTGGAAAATGTACAAATGTCCGAAGTGATTGAAAGATATTTTGTTAAGTGAAATACAAAATCTGGTCCGGGCTAAATATTTGAGAAACTGTAAATGCAGTCGATCCGAATCCAGTTGGGATCAATGGTGGTGCAAGGGGAAACATTATGACGTGTTTAAGGTTGTCCTCCGCCATCTTGGTGACCGCCATCTTGGAATCAACTTGTTTATTTTAAATGGCAACATGGTGGTGTGACATATTAAACAACATCCTCGTTCGAAGAGAAACCCAATGGTAAGGTTATTTTTCCAAAACCTACAACTGGTTTGAAGTTGTGAATATATTTAGGACATGTTATATGTGAAATGCTGTGAAATGTGCTGTGCGAAGTTTCGAATTAAAGGATAAAGATAAAGTAAAAAGCAAGCTTTGTAACATCTTACATTACGTATTCTTAATAACCAGGAAAAGAGAGAGCTAACACACATGAGACAATTACAATCCCATAATATGTTGAGAATGCTCACCGTTCTGTTCTATGCATATTCTTAACCTTGAGACACAGTGCTTGTGCACTCAGCGAAGCATAGTTGGTGATATTTGTTCACAGATAGTAATAATTCTCCTTTTCAGGTAGTCAATGCCAATAATTTTACACTGGTAGACAATAGCTTTAAAGTGCCCCCAAAGATAGAAATCCAACGGAGGTAGGTCGGGGACCTTACTGGCCATCTTGTTGCCAATATTGATGAAATCACCCTTCCTCGTCCAACAAAAGTGGCATAACAGCGTTTTCAAACATATCTCCATATTGTGCAGCATCCAGGGTCCCATCAATGAAAACACATCCAATAAGTTTTCGCCGCATATTCCACACCACACCATTACCTTACCTGCATTTTGCATCTTTGATGCATCTATCCAATTAAGATTTGTATTATCCCAGTACCGGACACTTTTGGTTGTTGATCTCACCTGCTACGTAGAAATTCGCCTCACACTAGAAACAATGTTATGAGGAAACATTCTGTTACTAGCTATCTGGGCCAACGCCTACTCACAAAACTCCATTGGTCTATTTAAATCATCCTCTGGCAGTTTTTGTTTCAACTTGAATTTCTAGGGGTGCCACTTTTCCTTTTTAACATTCTTTGAATACTTTTGACACTAACATTATGTTCACTTGGTAGACGTCGCACACTC
Organism: Thermobia domestica; assembly: GCF_964235325.1. Classification (NCBI taxonomy): domain Eukaryota; kingdom Metazoa; phylum Arthropoda; class Insecta; order Zygentoma; family Lepismatidae; genus Thermobia; species Thermobia domestica. The sequence goes on from NC_137456.1 coordinate 180,067,922, forward strand.
TCCATAGGACTTTTCACCAATACAGCTGCTGATGTGTCTGGATCAGTTGCATTTCGTGGTCGTCCTATCGAGGTAAATCATCATCATTTCCCTTTGCCACGAATTTGCGGATTCGTTTACGTACAGCACTGTCTGTCACCGGCTCGCGATTAGAATGTAGCTCTTTAAAGACGGAAGTTATTGCTGAACTGCGTTCTCCAGCAAAAAAAAGATTTCGATTCTTTCCTCTCGACTTGGCATGCTGTCCTACCTAGAAGAAAAAAAGATAAAGATCCAGTCGGTTCCCGTCTATACAATGTTCCACACATAACAAAATTTAAGTCTAAATGATAACATATTCTAGTCTAAATTCATTCACAACTTCAAAACCGTTGGAGATTTTTAAAAAAGCTTTACCGTAGGATTTCTCGGTATTAGGCAAAATGTTCGGTACAGGGCTAATACAAATCTTAATTAGGTAGATGCTTCAAAGATGCAAGGTGCAGGTAAGGTAATGGTGTGGTGTAGAATACGGGGCAAAAAAGTTATTGGATTTGTTTTCATTGATGGGACCTATTGGAACTATTTTCATTCATGGATCCTTCGATGCTGCAGAATATGGAGACATGTTCGAAAACACTTTATGCCACTTTTGTTGGGAGAGGAAGGGTGATTTCATCAATATTGGTAACAAGATGGGGCACCGCATTATGGTCGTAATGTAACCGATGGCTCAACTAACACTTTCCCGGTTGCTGCATAGGTTGGCATGGACCAGTTGAGTGGCCAACAAGGTCCTCGACCTAACTCTGTTGGATTTCTACCTTTGGGGGCACTTTAAAACTATTGTCTACCAGTGTAAAATTATTGGCATTGGCTACCTGAAAAGAAGAATTATTACTGTCTGTGAACAAATATCACCAACTATGCTTCGCAGAGTGCTAAGCACAGGGTCACACGGTTAAGGATATGCATAGAACAGAACGGTGGGCATGTTGAACATGTCATGTGATTGTAATTGTCTCATGTGTGTTAGCTCTCTCTTTTCCTGGTTATTAAAGAATACGTAATGTAAGATGTTACAAAGCTTGCTTTTTACTTTATCATTCAATTCGAAACTTCGCACAGCACATTTCACAGCATTTCACATATAACATATCCTAAACCTATTCACAACTTCAAAACAGTTGTAGGTTTTGGAAAAATAACCTTACCATTGTGTAATATGGCTGAAGCAAATTGGTAAAGGGCAAATAATATTTTATTAATTTTGATATTAATATTTTGTAAATTTTCATATTTTAAATGGAAATAAAAACTCAATTCCCAATCTGGTGCTGTTAAGTCGTTCACATGTGTCTGTAGAGTAGAAAATATCGCAGGCTATGAAGAATGTCCAGAAGCAACTAGAACAATCAACGTTGGAAATGGAAAGTTTTGAGGATACACAAAACCAATGTGAGGAAACTAATGTGCAGATGACACAAGGAAATAATTCTGCTACAAAAAGTTTTAACCATAGCAACAGAGGTTTCAATAGAGGAAATGTTCGTTGAAATTTCAGAGAAAATTCGAGAAATTATAGACAAAGTAATTATGAGTCACAAAATAGTTTGGAACAGGTTCATATATGGGCAGATCACTTAGGGGTAAAAATAATTTTAGAAGTAGAAGTCGAAATAATTACTACCCACAAGGGTCATTTGTACCCCAGATGTATCAAACTTGGCAATTACCAGTAGTTCATGACTCAAATTGTATATCATAGGGAAATTGGATTGTTCCGCAAATGGTACCAGTACAACAAAGTTTTACCCAATATGTAGTTCCTACTTATCAAAATACGCAGGTTTCAAACGCAAATACATCTCAAATGCAAATTTTAAACTAAGTTCATCCATGCATGAAGCCGGTGCATGTTCAGAGAATAACAGTGTACAACCTAATAATCAAAACCGTCAACAGAAAGATAATCTAGTCACATATAACGAATAGTGTAAAAATGCTAGAAAAACGAAGCAGGAGTTAATTCAAGTCCCTTTAAATATAGAAAATGAAATAGCTATGTCTCCTATAGACGTAAATTCTAAGACAGTCAATGCCATTGCTGATTCTGCTTCTACTGTCAGCATCATTGAAAAATCATTGTTGCCTAGAAATGTAAAACTTATTGAAACACAGACTAATGTGTTGGGTGTATCTTAGAACCCTGTAGTTATAAAATATATGGCAGCTGTTAGATTTTGCAATAATGGAAGGACTTTTCACCACAAATTTCGTTTTTGGAGCATTTTAAACCGAAAATATTAATAGGAAACGATTTCTTAATATTTCACCAAGCTAACTTGTGTTTAGGAAAGAATCTTTTAACGTTAACTAGGTTTGGATTACCACCCAAGGATGCAGAAATTGATGTAGACAAGGAGCATAATGTATCAAATTTAGTATTCTTCTTGATTGAGGAAGCTCTTGCACCTAAATTTGTTGTAAAGAAGAGATCTATGTTAGTAGCGAGATCTAAGGTTATCGTTCCAGTAACATTAAAACAATCTAGATCAAACAAAGAAATTGTTCTTGAACCGAATCAAGAATTACCGAAAAAGTTAGAAATTTTAATTCCGAGAGCTCTCTTGTCAGATAAATCTCCAGTTATTGAAATAATAAATCCATTAGCGCATAAGGTAGTATTAAATACTAATCTTGTAGTGAGCAAGGCAGAGGACGTATATACTCAACCCACAGATGTTATTACAGCATTAAAAGACGACAATTACATAAATTACGAATTTTTGGGAGAAGGTCAAAGGTTATTTGATGCTTTAAAATTGAAAATAGTAGAAAAAGCTAGTCCGGAATATAAACAAAAAGTAATAGATTTATGTTGGGAATTTGCCAATATTTTTATCTGGAAACCAAATAGATTGGGCCGTGTGAGAGGATATCAATACAGGGTGCAACTAAAGTCAGAGTTACCTACCTCTCGTAAACAATATCAAATACCGAAAGCCTTGCAAGCAGAAGTGGGTGAATACATGAATACTTTAATTCAGCAAGATGTTGTGGAAAGGTTAAATTCTCCGTTTAATTCGCCCGTGTTATTTTTGAGAAAACCATCGGGAAAGTTGAGAAAAATAGCTGATATGCGACTGTTGAATTCAAAAGTGGTCCATCATTCTCTGGCTTTACCACCTGTTCATGATATAATTTATTCCATGGCTGGACATGTTTGGTATGTAAATTTGGACATCTCATCGGCATATTTTAATATAGAATTCACGCCAGATTCTCGTCCATATTTTGCCTTTTCTCTACCGTCACTTGGGACTTTTCAGTATTGCGTTACTCCCCAAGGATTTGTAAATAGTGAAGCTGTGTATAATAGATTCATGTCTATAGTGTTGGCTAACCTCCATACAGAAAACATAGGATGTTATGTAGATGATTTATATATATATTTGCGAACTCACAGAAGCGAATTATTGAAATTTTAAGAGATTTATTTAAACGTCTTATAAAATCTGGACTTAGAATTTCAGTAGAGAAAGCTCAATTTTTATTTGAAGAAATTTTAGCGCTCGGACACAAAGTGTGGCTACCAGATCTCAGATCGTTTGTTAAAAGCAATTGAAACTTATCCTGTTCCGAAATCGACAAAGAACGTTAGATCGTTTCTCGGTTTGTGCAATTTTGGAAGGAAGTTTTTATTTAATTACGTGGAATTAGTACAAGATTTACAAAAGTTGTGAAAGAAAGGTGTGAAATTTAGTTGGGATTCTACTCACCAACAAGCGTTTCAGACGTTAAAGAAGAAATTTTTGAAAGCACCAATGCTTGCGCCTTACCGGCCAGACAAACCTCTGTGTTTATGGACAGATGCATCCAAAACCGGAATTTCTGCAATGTGTACGCAGTATACAAACGAACAATTACAAGATTGGACTCCCATTGGTTATTATTCGAGGCTTTCGACACCAGCAGAGCAACGTCTCTCAACAATAGAACAGGAATTATTAGCCGTATTAGCTGCAACGAAGGCATTTAAATATTACTTAATAGGAAGGCATTTTTATTTGAAATTAGACAACTGAGCATTAGTCTACCTCAAGAGAGCAGCAAATTTGCCGCCCAGGCTTCTTCGTTGGAGTGTAATGTTATCAGAGTATGATTATACCCTTGTTCATGTCCGCAGTGAGAATAACCCTGTAGACTCGATGAGTAGATGTAGACATTTCTGTTGTTTTCCCGCAACCGGGAGATTTGTTATTAGAAGATTTGGACCAGGAGAGATGTTTAGTAAATTTTAAGGTACCCGAAAACATTGGAAAAATGCAGAAGACGGACCCTTATTTTGGACCCAAATACAGATGCTTACAGGAAAATAAGCAAGGAGAAGACTACAGACTGGAACGGCAAGCTAGAGCATTTCAATTAATTGATTGAAAGTTATACAGTGCACATAGATTTGAAAATATTACGAAGCATTTATTGTTTTTTCCATTTAAAATGAGAGATGAAATTTTTAATATGTTGCACGCTCATCCGTCAGCTGCGGCGTACGTTGGCCAGAATCGTACATATCAATTGGCGCTACAATAAGTGTATTTTCCACACATGCGTAATTATTTTCGTCAGAAAATTAGACAATGTGTTTCTTGTCAAGTGAATAAAGGAGGAAACCAACAAGCTTCTATTAAACCTCAAATATTTCCGAAGGCGACCTAATTTTCAGTAGTCTCAATTGACCAATGTGGTCCTTTCCCAACATCTTCTACATATCGTCACAAGTATATTTTAATTATGTGTGATGCCTGTACAAGATATGTCATAGCTGAAAGCATACCGGATTTAACGGGAAACACTATTGCGACTGCTATTTATAATAAACTCATCTTAAAATACGGAGTACCATCATCTTAAAATTTTAGATCATCTTTGTGCTCATAAAAGATCATGTCAGAGTTAGCGAAATTATTGGGAATAGAATTGAAATTTATTCCAGTTAATTCGCATTATTCTCTTAATTTGGCTGAGAAAACAAGCGACACAATTGAGAGAGTGTTACGCCACTACATCAAATCAACTGGAAATAATTAGGACATCATGTTACTGCAAATTGTGTTTGGGTTAAATAATTTGAAGAATCAAACAACTAAATATTCAAGTTTCTATCTGCTCCATGGGTTTGAACCAAAGATTGTTTTTGATCTTAAATTTAATACTCCAATTCAATAGTAAGAAAAAGTCGAACAGATGGAAATGATGCGACTCTCGAGAGATGATGCCTATCAGAATATGTATAAAAGATATCTCAAGCAATTGGAGAAATACGAAGACTTCATGCGCAAACACAGTATCACCCTCGACAAAAAGTGCTCATTCAAAACGTGACAAGACAAAGGAATACCAGCTGCCTTTGATTTCCGTTACGACAAGCAAGGTGTGATATTATTACGGTTGCCCAGCTCGAACAAATATCTTGTTTCTTTTAAAAATGCAAAAGGAGATGATGTCCAAGACGAGACAGAAATACGTCGATTAAAGCCGCTGCAATCTTCAACAGCAAATGAAAATGCGAACAAAGGATAAGTAGAGACAAACGTCATTCGTAGAAATATGCAACCAGTAAAACACTGCATAATTGTGCAAGAAGAAGTTTCTATCTAAATTATCAAAATAACTTAAATATCATAATTAGTGATTTTCATGAAAGGAGTAAATTAGAATATTTTTCATTTCATCCCCCTTCCCCTCTGTAAATACGGTTTGAGTTAGGTTGTACGTTGGTGTGGCCTATTTGTTCTAAATAGTATTCAGTGTGGGTGAGCGAGTATAAGGCGCTCTCCTAAAACTCAACCAAACCTTAAGCTAAAAGCTGCTAAATCGAGCTGCAGAAATGTAGTTCAAACTTTCATTTTTCGAACACTGATTACGATTTAGTACTCTTGTAACATTGTGTTGTCCCTTTTATCTATCTTTGGAATAGAATAGGACGTTATTCGAATCGGAATTCCCTCCCATTCCCCCAAAATAAACATTTTGTTGGAGATAATAGCTGAAACTTATATATATTGCATTTTAGATTAATTAATGTTATATTTTCTGTATTAGTAAAATACACAACCTATCAAATTTATTTTCATAACTCTACATAATCTTGTGAACTGCAAACTAAAGAGACAAATGCTAAGTTTATTTTCAACTATATTCCTTTGGGAATTATTATCTCCACAAGTGTAAATGGTCACCTACTTAAAAGGTTATATGGAAAACCTGTTTATAGCAGTGTTAATGTCAATCATGAAAATGCTTCATTTTTTGTGTACGAAGATTTTGAGTCCATAACAATAGCTGATCAAATTCTTGACTCACGACGTACTTTAAATTTAACTCACAAAATTCTAATGCCTAACATCACTTAACCTCCATTTTCTCCTCATATGGATACTTTTTCAAATAAGTTGGAAACTTTAGAGCAGCAAATAGAAAATATAACTGTAAATGCCTAGATTCCATCTTTACAAATTTCTAATGACCCCAATGTCATTACTATTAATAATATTTATTACAAGAGCTTTACTGTCGCCTCTCATTATCATATTTTTATCTATAAAGTTATTTAAAATTAATAGGGAGTTATCGAATATAAATATGAAATTACATTCACATAATGAAGAAACTTTAAATGATTTTAAGCACGTGCAAACAAATAATGTATGAAATGTTTATTTATACGAAAAATATTATTGTAATATGATGATATAGAGACCTAGGTTATTTTACTGAAGTAATCAAATAATAGTCATAACATGATTTGCAAAGCAAATCCAAAGACAGACTCTTATTTTCTTTGAAAGGAAAATTCCAGTCTTGAAAATCAAATTCTTGCAAAGCGAGACGAAGACATCAAACTGGACAAAAAAGTACACAAAAAGGTATTCGCAAAACGAATTTTTGGAAATGTGTATGCGTATATGAAACAAATATATGTTGTGTCTTATGTAATTATAAATTTATTTATTAAACTCCTATACTAAAATAACATAGTATTTTCTTCTATTTTCCTTTATAGGCAAGTAATCAACATGAACTTCACCATATTCTATATAATTATATTGACTGTCATTTCTATCTTAATTTTCCTCATGTTAGCCATTTTTATTCATTTTCAACGCAGAAAATCTTCAGAAAATGTAATTCAACAACCACAGCAGAAAATTAGTTCTATTCAAATTACATCTTTACCTCAACTAGACCCTATATATGAGGATATCTACTATGAAAATGAGCAAAATCAAAACATACCTTATTTTACTTCAGATAATATTTCTCTGCGCATTCATGGTTTAAACTGCATAGTTACTTATTCTAACTATACTTCGAACATTTTTGATTAAGTCGAACTTGTGTCGTGTCAATTAAACCAGCAAACATGTACTCTAAACATCCCAAGAGTTTTATAATTATAAGTCACCAAGTATCGATTGTAAAGAATCTATTCAAGATGGCTATGTCGACTATACCTATATGCTAATAAATAATCATTCTCTTCAATCAAGACGATATTAACGACTTAATTCCACCAACATGTGTTTCATGGACATTTAAATTTCGCCAAGAGCCAACGGAAGAGGACACATCTGGATTCCTGCCATATCAACTGGAAATACGATTAACCAGGAAATACTCGTCTGAAACTCTCCTCTAGTGTAAATTCCCCCCCCCAAGTTTATGTGTGAAAGTGAACACTGATAAGTGATTATTTGTGAAATAACATCGTATTAATATTGAAAATGTTATAGGGCTATATAATTATGTTAATATTGTGGTGATTTAGTGCATACCTAATTTTTTAGTGAAAAAGGTGAAAGTGAATCCACAAATAGTTGAAGGGTAAGGGGAAAAAACAAGAAATGTCCATGTATGTGCTTTTTCGGGTGCTTTGTCCTATCTGTTAGTGACTCTTGGTACTATTTGACTGTATATGGCATGCATACGTAGATGTAAAAATGTCCATGTAAAAAGGGGAAAAAAGATGTAACTAACAGATGTAACTAACCCTATTCTTCTTACGCGGTTTTCAATATTAAATCGCAGTTTTCTCGAAAATGCAGTTTTGTGACATTCCTTCTTTTTTCCCCTTACCCTTCAGTTATTGTGATGGATATAATTATGATTATCTTCATATTACTTATATATATATATTTACAATTTTTCAGTGTAGTGCAGTTGTGAATGTTAGTGCAAATTCACATAATACGAAATCAGTGTTTAAAAAATAAAAACCGAGCGAAAATTTTTTATTTGTATAACGATATAAAACATACTTACCAATATATCAGCATATAAATGTCGAAACACACACAATTCACTTCATGACAAAACACAAACAATCTAAAACTGATCTATATTTCTGTTTTGCTGTGTGGAGATTTTCTTTACCTGTGACGTATGCATATTCTTGTGACTGTAATACTGACCTTATAATATGCAAACGCAATCATAACCACTTCATTTTTATTTTGATATAATTATCTTGGAATAAGCAGTGTTTTATCACTCATTCATTTCAGCTTGCTGCTAACTGATTTTATTTTAATGAAATGTTTTATACATATGTTCAATATATTTATTGGCTTGGTGTTGCTTTGATTTCTTATATTTATATCGACATTGGAAATGCCGAATAAACAAGTGGGGAGGAATGTAATAAGACTGAAGCAAATTGGTAAAGGGCAAATAATATTTTATTAATTTTGATATTAATATTTTGCAAACTTTCATATTTTAAATGGAAATAAAAACTCAATTCCGAATCTGGTGCTGTTAGGTCGTTCACATGTGTAGAGCAATTAAGGGAGTCTCGTAACAACTCAAACTATGTCTAGATAAAACATTCTTTTAACAGTAAATATAACTTATGTTATGCAGCAATGTGTCCAGTCAATAACAAACATTTCCTACTTCGAGTCATGAGGTAATTCTTGAAAATGTAATTGTAAGCGGAAGTAAAGACGCTACCAGAAACTAGGAAGAAAAGGTAGGTGGACTAAAAGAGTAGTGAACTTGAGAGAGTTTTGAAGTGACCATCACAGAAGAAGGTTCGACCTCTCGAATCTTCACCAATCAAAATATTGGTGAGTACATGCTAGTTACAAATTGATAACACACTTTCATTATTCGACTTCATCACCAATTTCATTTCACTTCAAAATTTAACTTCTAATTTAATATGACAGTTATTATTGATTTTGTCATAAGGCCACAGCACCAGTTTTGGGTAATTATCTCATCTGATATCTCTAGTTTTTTATGCAATCAAAACTATTCATCTTAACAAATTATTGCTCTACCTAAAATTAAATGGTTAAGTTTTGTTATGAGTATGCATCCTAAATTGCCCCCATGCTAACATGGTTATTATTACATGAGCTTTGCGTGAATATAAATTGTGTATGTCGACGTCCGGATTTCGATCCAATAAGTTGGCATACATTAATTGGGTTTCTCTTCGAACGAGGATGTTGTTTAATATGTCACACCACCATGTTGCCATTTAAAATAAACAAGTTGATTCCAAGATGGCGGTCACCAAGATGGCGGAGGACAATCTTAAACACGTCATAATGTTTCCCCTTGCACCACCATTGATCCCAACTGGATTCGGATCGACTGCATTTACAGTTTCTCAAATATTTAGCCCGGTCCAGATTTTGTATTTCACTTAACAAAATATCTTTCAATTACTTCTGACATTTCCAATATGGCAAACGAAGAAGTTGTGGGATTTTAAGTATGACATTTAAATATTTTTTATCAACATCTATGTCAAATTTTAACTTGTTAATAATTACATCCTATGTTCAATAAAATTTTAAATCAGTTTGACGGTAGTTTTCGAAATTTTAGAATTTAGAGTTAAATATTTCTAAAAGTATGAGTTTTATGAAAAATGTTTTCTCTTTTAAAATATTGTGTTATCTATATTCTATAAAACGATACTAAGTTTGTCTCTTTGTGTTCAACCATAGCGAAGATATTGCTATTTTTATCTGGGTATTGTACATTTGACACTTCCGGCCGCCATTTTCCAATATGGCGGCGAAGGTCACCTGGGATTTCAGGGGACTTTTAGTATGTTGTTTAGAACATCATTCCCAACATCTGTACCAATTTTCAGCTTGTTACTGATTTGTTCCTTACTTTTTGCTAATTCGACTGCACTAAGTAGATTCCAAGAAACTTCTTCTTGCTAACTCTAATCGTTTTCCCTTTATGTATATGAATATTTAAGCAGGAAGTAGAAGTGAAATTCTACCACTTTCGTTCTTAGTAGAGTTAAGAATAGAGATAAAATTTGCATAACAATTCATAAATTCTTGTCCTGTATTTTCGCCAGGCAGGGAAATAATAATAATAATAATAATAATAATAATAATAATAATAATAATAATAATAATAATAATAATAATAATAATAATAATAATAATAATTATTATTATTATTATTATTATTATTATTTTTATTATTATTATTATTATTATTATTATTATAGTAGTAGTAGTAGTAGTAGTAGTAGTAGTAGCCTTTTATTGTGTTTTATATTTGCGTGTAATAATAAATATAAACTAATTTTCCATATCACTACCCCAGCAAATAATGAATAATATATTGAAAAGCAGAGAACAATTTCTAAAGTATTATTAGCATTTAACGGTGAAAAAAAAATATCCGAACACATCACATATACCAAGCAATAGATCTTATTAAGCTTCATATATATATATATATATATATATATATATATATATATATATATATATATATATATATATATATATATAAGGCGTTTATAAAAAATTGCCGATATTTTATTACTCAGTGTTGGCAACACTGATGAAGTTAAGCATTTACAGAAGCATGCCATAGTGTTCTGTATTTGTAACAGAAATAGAATCGTCCGAGTGGAGTTGTGTACATACGAGTAGTAATAAGACGAAATGGTTGTTATAATACAAAATCACGCTAAATGTAATTGGAATCTGTCATACAATTTCAAATGTCAAAGGACAAACTGCATCTGACATCCGTCGGAAATTGTGTGCCGTTTACGGATCGATAGTCATGAATAAAGGGAAGGTCAGGCAGTTAGTTTCTGATCCATGTAGAGTCAGGTGATATACTAGTACAGTATTAATATATAAATGTAAAACTATACAGCGTCTGCCCCAAAAATAAGTAGAATGACTTGTATTTCCACCTATGCGGACGGCTGGAGTGGCTCAATTTGCGGCGGAATAGGTGGTGATGGGCCTTTGGAAAAGAATGCGACCCACATGACTTGGGTGCACATTGTTACAGTCTGAATATTGTTCCATACTGAACCCCTATTCAACTTCATGTCACGACATCATTATGTCACTTTCAATGGAGCAACGGTATGCGATGAAATTTTTTGTTAGGCTCAGAGAATCGAGTTCAGAACCATTACCGTGATTAAGGATGCTTACGGGGATGAAGCAGTGTCCTAAGGAATGGTTTCCGCTGACCTAAGATGTTTCGGAAGAACAGACAGGAGGTTGACGACACGAAACGCCCTGGACGCCCGTCAACGACACAGTGTGACGAAAATGTGCAAACAGGTGAGAGACAAGATCAATTCCGATCGACGCCTCAGTCAGACTTAAAAAAAAAAGAAAGAAATATTCCGAAAACCACAGTGCATCTCATTCTTAAAGAAGATTAACCATGAGAAAGGTATGTCAATATTGTTCCCAGGATGCAATACGAACATCAGAAGCCTGCTCGTGTGAAAATCTCCCGTGTATTGTTGGACTTCTGAAAATGACCCGCATCTTTTAGATAACGTGGTTACTGGTAACGAGATATGAATCTCTGAGTACGACCCCGAGTCAAGGAGACAGAGGGTAGAGTGCATATGAAGGTTTCTCCGTGTCCGAAAAAAAAAGTAACAATGAACAAGTCTCGGGTGAACACAATGTTCATCGTCATTTTCGACTCAAAAGGCGTTATCTACAAAGAGTTTGTGCAGCAGGGACTGACAGTGAACAGTAAATTATACATCGAAGTCCTCAAAAGACTGAAAAAAATGCAAGGCGTCAGGAAGGAGATCTTTGTCAATTGGAGGCTTCATCAAAACAACGCGCCGTCGCACTTCGCCTTCTTCGTGACCGAATACCTGGCTAAGCAGAAGGTTGCAAGACTGTTCCAACAAGCTTTAACAAAGATTTGGGACAGCCAAACTTCGCTTTGTTTCCAAGAATAAAAGGGAGCTTAAAAGGCAACCATTTTGGAGCTAGTGATGGGCAGAATCGAATTCTTTAGCGAATTGAATACGTATTCGAACACTGTAAAAACTAATCGAATTCGAATTCGAATACTACGAATATACCCTATTATATATATATATATATATATATATATATATATATATATATATATATATATATATATATATATATATATATATATGTGTGTGTGTGTGTGTGTGTGACTAATTAATATTGCACATTTATAATCACCTTAAAGAATTTATGGGGTAATGATTGAAGAAATATCAATAAATTATTAGTATACGAACGTTTTCATGGTAACTTCTGTACAAATACACACAGTTGTTTATTATTGCTTCACGATTCTTTATCAATTTTCACAGCTGTGTATAGTAAATAGTTAAAAAGTAGGTGCAACAATATTTATTGAATTTATTAAAGACAAGCTAAAGTTGAAACCACTTTTTCACTCTACAAGCTCTCATCTCACACTGAGAACTCGGATTTGGATAGCTGGACTCAGAAGAACTCGAGGAATTCGAATTCACGGAAAGAGATGGGGGTAGACAGAGAGAGTAGGCAATTTCAGAAATCGGGTTCTTTCACGCGCGAAGTAGATTAGTTGGATGTTGAACTGTTGTTTCTTGTGCTCCACGAGAGTGAACCTTGTTGCCTTGACAATAAAGGATAATTTTGCAAACAGTAGGAGACGTTGACAAGTAGATGAAGGCGGATGGAAACACATCAATAAACCAAGTTCTTACTTCTGCTATTATTGAGGCCGCGCTTAGTGTATTCGGTGTATTCCATTCAAGAAACGAATTCTTTACGCGAATTCACAGTCTTGCGTAGCTGCAACGGGAACAGTATTAAGTACCAACGATAGATAAAGTATACAAGAGATAAAGTGCTTTACAAGAGATAAAGTATAAGGCAAGAACAGCTCTTTAATTTCTCAATAAAAAGAGAGATAAATCACTGCGAAAGAATAACAAGTACTTGTAGCTAAACGAGATGTAGAAATAGTAAATAAATAAAAAAATTAAAAATACTTAATTGGTAACACCGTAAGATAAATCGAAAAACACCATGCTTGACATCGCATGCTTCGAGATGTACAGCCAATGACAAAAGTTCTATCCCTTTAAAAATCTTTCTGCGAATAACTTTGGAATAGATTTGAATACAGCTTTCACTAAATTAGGGAGGGTGTGATTTTCTGCAAAATACAAAAAAAAAAAAAAAAAAACCTACTCAATTTAGCCAATTCGTTCGAAACTTGTAAACAAAAGAAATTTCACTTTTATCGCTGACTGTACACCTGGAAGCTAGTGTCTCTGATAGGAGAAAAAGTAATAAAAATACGTATATATCAACCAGATGAAACAACAGACATTTATATTATTTTGAAATAATTTATGCCAATTTGAAACTAGTCTATACATTAAGTTCCATTTAGTTATACATTGTTATAAAAATAGCAAAAATAACATCTTTGTTATCACATTCTCGGCATTTTTAAAAAATTTTCTTTCCTTACCAAAGCTTATAACTTCGGCCTCAGCCCGTCACGTCTCATAGAGTATGTCTTTCGGCGATTACTCTTTCCGGAATAGGGATGTGAAAGGCAGCAGCCCGAGTATTTGTGAGATAATCACCCTGGCGCAAATCCCGGGTGATGTCCTTCGGCGTATGGTACATGCCCCCCAATCTAGGAACTGGTGGCTGTTTCCCCAATAATCCGATTTGAAATGTGATTTTTTTTTGGGGGGGGGGATGTGATTTGTACCTAACTGCTACAAAGAACACTGAGATGAATTTTATGTCCCTTGCTTGTTTCATTTTTAGAAAAGAATCGTGTTCTTTAATATTTCAAACTGAACTTCGTGTCCTGGCGCATTTAGGTCACATCAATCTGTATTAATTCCAGTCCCGCTACTTGGACACAAATTGCAATAAGTGGCAATAGAGGATATGCCTCATGCTGGAAAATTGTTTCAGCTGTAGATATAGGCATAAATCCTGGGGAAATTAGGGACGTCCCCCCAATATTGGAACTGGGGGACTTCCCCAAGAACATCTCTGTATCCCTGATCCTCCACAGCATTGTTTTTCAACTTCATAAATGTTTTGAACATCGCTTTAAAAAAAAAATATATATATATGGGAACGATCTTATGGACAGAGTAAGAGAAAGATGGAAAGAGGGGTCCCAAGAATTAGAAAAACATTTTATAGGTGACCCAAATACGCGTATAAATGCTCGCTCCCCAGAAAAAAATTTAAGTTACGGCGCTAGCTAAATATGTAATTAATTTGTATAAAATACAAACAGCGTACGAGTCGGCAAAATTACTGTATAAGAGGAAGGGGAAGGAGCAATGGATGTGTGTAACACTTTGTTTATCGCATTCTTCTGCATGGAGAACGGCCAGGCCTAGTGTGTTCGGTGTATTCGATTCAATAAGCGAATTCTTCACATGAATTCGCACTCTTGCGTAGGCTATCAACACGAACAATATTGCCAACGATAGCTACACGAAAAGGAAAGAAACAAAGAAAAGACTAAATCGAAAGTCAAAAATTATTTGCTATTGTACCTTAACGATGGTTTCCTTTCGGTTTTATATTTTAAAAAGATGAGATCTAGAAAGCTCCATTAACTTGGAACGCCACCATCTCAAAATTCATTGTTTTATATCTCATCGTTTTGCATCCATTTTGCACCGTTTGGCACCTTGATTTAAAAATTTTGTACCCTCATCATTACTGAGACATTCAAAATTCAAAATGGTGTTCCAAGTTAATGGTATATCAGCCACTAACTCATTTTCAAGATTTAACAATACTATCATCATCTCGTAGTTTTGCACCGTTTTGCATCCTCTTTCAAAAATTGTGTACCATCACCCTAACCTAGAAAATAACATTTCAAAATTCAAAATTCGAAATTTGCACAGCAGCAAAATTTAAGTTTCAACCTGCTATAAGGTAGAGTACGTTTTGTACCTTCAGAAAATACCAATACTTCATTCTATATTCTCACAGTTACCGAGAAATTTAAAATTCAAAATGCCGAATTACTATTAACTTGGAACGCAACCAACTCGTTTCGAAGAATTAAGAAAACCAGCGTCTCCTACGAGTTTTGCACTCTCAGAAAATATCGATATTACATTTTATACCCACACAATTAATGAGAAATTTACAATTCAAAATTCCGAATTACCATTAATTTGCAACGTAACTAACTCGTTTCGAAGAATTAAGAACACCAGCTTCTTCTACGAGCCTTACACTCTCAGAAAATATCGATATTTCATTTTGTACCCTCACAGGTAATGAGAAATTCCGAATTCAAAATGCCGAATTACCATTATCTTGGAACGCCACCAACTCGTTTCGAAGAATTAAGAACACCAACGTCTTCTACGAGTTTTGCACCCTCAGAAAATGTCGATATTTCATTTTGTACCCTTACAGTTAATGACAAAATTCCGAATTCAAAATGTCGAATTAGCATTAACTTGGAACAGTACCCTTTCGTACTGAAGAATTAAGAACACTAGCGTCTTCTACGAGTATTGCACCCTCAGAAAATGTCGATATTTGAATTTGTACCCTCACAGTTAATGAGAAATTTCAAATTCAAAATACAGAATTACCATTAGCTGGGACTGCCAAAAATTCGTGTTCAATAATTAAGAACACCAGCGTTTTCTACGCGTTTTGCACCCTCAGAATATGTCGATACTTTATTTTGTACCCTCACAGTTAATGAGAAATTCGAAATTTAAAATGCGGAATTACCATTAACTTAGAACTCTACAAACTCATATTGAAGATTTAACAACATTAGCGCCTTGTACAATTTTTGCGCTCTTAGAAGATATCATTTCATTTTGTACCCTCACAGAAATTGAAAATTGAAAATGTCGAATTATCATTCACTTGGAACGCCACGAACCCGTTTTGAAGAAATAATAACAGCGTCGTTTCCAATGATTTCTGCTCCGTCAGGAAATGCTGACATTTTGTTTGGTATCCTCACCGTTAACGACTAATATAATTCAACATGCCAAAACTAATGGTGAGTCTACAGTAGGAAAATTTTCCGGAAAAATATAGCGAAAAATTTTCCGAAATGGAAAATTTTCCACCCCACATCACTAGTTGCTGGTCTGCCACTTCTGTCATTTGTCGCAGTTCTTTACCACTTGTGAATGTGTTGCACCTGTTTCTGTGACATAACACTCTCTCCATAGACCTTAACCAATTCTCGATGAATGTTCCATAATAAATTAACAATGAATCCCCTTCTTTTAGTAATGTTCAAGTTAATGGGCCATTTTTAATTGCAATAGGTATCAGATGGTTTGACGTAGAAGGCTGTAATTACCATCAGACTTTCCTTACCTTAGTATTTAAAACATAAAAAAACGTTAATTAGCTGCACATAAGACTCTGTGTTTAGTGACAAATTCATCTTATTTTTTGGTTTATCTTTGTATTAATTCTGTTATTTTCTTCACGTACCAAATGAGGTTTTCTGATCAATTTTCTAACATGGTGCACACTTTTCGAAAATATTTTATTATTATTTTATAGAATGTCAAATGTAGAACTGCTAGCCACCGTTTCCCAATTATTGGACGTCATTTCCCTATCTAACTGATCGTAATTAGCTTAGTGGAAGTTATAATCTGATTTAATATTCACACTTTCACAAACACGAATCTTCTTAGTGTAGTGAGAATCAATAAATGAAGCAGAGTGATGAACATCCTGACTCTTCATACACCGGCAATTGGTATTCATGGCCCAATTTTTTAATATTATTTAGTTTTTGTTTTAATTACACTAATTTTCATACATAAACATACATACCAAAAAAACTAAAAGTCTTAGGGATTGAAGATTGTTCAGGGGCTCAGCTCCCGGCCACCCCTAGCTATGGGTCTGTGTACCTATTACATATCGAGTGGGAAAAAGTCTAGCTTCAAGCTTTCTTGAAGGGGTGAGGGGTGGCGCGAAACCCCTATAGATGTTTGTAAACACACCTCTGAGTAATTCCGATCCTCCCACGCACCCGAAAATACTGAAAGAAAACCTGGGTTACATCCCTTATAAACAGATACCTAAATAAAGTACATACAATTAATTCATATAAATGTTAAACTGATAAAACAAAATGATTAGAATAATATAATCAGTAAATAATCAAAATTGTGATTAATATGGCTATTTGAGTAAATATATTATTATTATTATTATTATTATTATTATTATTATTATTATTATTATTATTATTATTATTATTATTATTATTATTATTATTATTATTATTATTGACTTTCAATATTCTGTTGACTGGATGTTACATTTCTGATAAGATAGGACGTGTTGCCTGGTTATCTTCCTACCCACTTCCTGTTTCCTCCAATAATGTGAAGAAGATCCACCTATTTTATAAATGGAAATTTGTCATAGGATATTTTCATGGTTCTCGACACATCAGACAATGATACCTCAAGCGGAAATTTCCTCATAGATTATATTCCGTAATATTTCTGTTTGTATTGCCAGAATACTTTTTTTTTCTTTTTTTTAACTCCTTGCATGCGTAGTTTTCCTTCCCGTTTTCCTTAGTTTAGTCCTTTATTTTAAAGTAGCCACTGCTTGAGTACAGTTCAACCGAATATCATGATTAGTACGTTTTTCTCTTCAGAACAAACAATCTTTCTAATGGTACCATGCTAACATGGCCAACCCAGCGGGGTACAAGTAGGGCTGTGCGATATCGAAATTTCGATATCGACATTCGATATTTTTCTGATATCGATATCGAATAGATATATCGATATCAACAATATCGAATATCGATATCGACATCAAATATCGGTATCGACAACATCAAATATGGATATTCAACATATTGATTGGTCTTGAATATTCATGTTGATATAGACAATCTGGTCTCAAAACGTTTCAATGAGGGATATCTCAGAATACTTATTAGTCTCAGAAAACAGACTTGTGTTCCTTCAAATCCACCACTCTTTCCTCACAAAAAGTTAATAAAAATAGTCATTTAATTTCTTCCCCAGCTATCATATTGATCATCATTGCGGAAATAATGAGAGTGAAACAGGGTGACAGAATATGCTGGTGCATGAGGTCCCGGGTTCAAACCCTGCTCCCGCCAAGTAAACTTTGTGGTAGACCAACACCGTTGCGTGGGTTTCCTCAGGGTTCTTCCGTTTCCTTCCACTTTCTTTATTCCACCATTTTCATTCATTTCTAATTATCACCGTCTCCTTTAGCCTAACCGGCATAACCGTGGGACGTAAAACTCAAAAATTTCATTTCATTTCAGATATGAACGAATGACGTACCCGATCAACAAAAGCAAAATCTGGGAATCCTCGTTTCTCTTTTGTGCTAATCATTTGATGCCTTACTGCAACAGGAAATCGACGCATATCCTTCAGGGCCATCTACAGACTCTAGAACCGGTTCGCTAGAACCATTGTTAATATAGGCCTATTTCGAGTTTGCTAAACCGTTTGTTATACCCAAACATAACAGTAAATTTTATGCAGTTATACCCAAGAACGAGCAAGTTTCAGTTTGTTTAGCTTTGTTCTTAGAAATTCTTACAGCTACAGGGTTAGATATATGATCTATCAGAATAAGGTGTAAGCGATTTTTTCTTAATTTCAAATGGGCTGGTTAGATATCAAAAATGAAAACTGGGATCACATGAGTGCAGTGGTGAGGGTTATTTACATTTGAAACGCATAAATACCATTATCAATAATTGTTGATCCATTGCTGGGTTAAGGTGTTTCCAATACTTCTTGACAAACATCTATTTTGGATAATTCGTTTCCAAGATATTCGCAGTGCTACCTAACTTCGTCACAACACCTTATATTAGGTTGTCACTTGCGGTATCCAGTGAAAAATTTGTTTTTGTCTATCTGGTATGATTTGCTTCCTAAGAGAGAGAGGGAGAGAGATATCTTTCTATGTATCCATCTACTATCTCTCTCTCATATATATAACCAGTTGTTAAAAAATTAGAATAGCACCACTGCCTACAGATATGGAAGAAAACCTCCTTCACTGGAGGAAATCTCATGACAGTGACTTTCCAAAATTAACTCTTCTGGCTCGTAAGTATTTGTGTGTACCAGCGTTCTATCGGAAAGAGTATTTAGTTGTGGATGCAATATAGTAACTCATGCTCAGACTTCACTTTGTGCAGAACATGTGAAACAACTGATTTTCTTTCCATGAACAAAAGAGCTCGTTCCTAAATAGCAGTGTCATGAACTTCAATGCATCATACATTTCTAGTTGAAAACTCAGTGCTAATAGGCATATTTCTAAACAAGACAGTTATTGTTCATTTTGCTCTGTATGTGTGATGTGTTTGTTTGTGTTCTTCTAAGTTAATCCGTTGGCTTTACAAATTTAACACTTGGACTTATTGTTTTGTAGTATTCTATTTTAATATCCAATTAAAAAGGCGCAAGATCAACCGAGATCTCTTTCATGTTATTATTAAATTGATAATCTTTTTGTGTTAAAGAACTTTACGCAAAGACGTGAAATCTCCCACATGAACTGGAGAGGTTTCTCGTTATTGGTTTTGTGCAAACTGATATCTAAAAGTGTTGATGTTTTCATTAAATTTAGGCTAAAGATTACGTCTTATACCATTATTCAGTTTTGCTTATGAAATCAATTTAAAAAGGTACTAAGTCATTCCTAATAACAGTGCACCTAATAATGCATATTCTAATACTCAAGCAAATCCAAAGAAATAGGGAAGTGTTGATACTACGTGAACAGAATATGTAGGTCTGTGTAGTGAAATTACAGAATAGAGGCTTTTGTTTGTTTTAGAGGGCTGAGTTATGTGGCTCAACTTACATCTAGTAACTACATACAAATAAACGAAAATGTACTACTTTGTAAAATAATAATAAAAAAAAAAAAACGAGTAAATTCTTGTTTAGATTTCACTGGTATTTGATTTTTCACTCGCAATGGCAATACAGAACAAACATTAATTGTAGTGAGGATATCAAGTTGGCTCGGTTAAGGAATGCAGCCATGTTAATGATGAGAAATATTTTGGAAGGGCAAAGCTCCCTGGCTCTGCACTGGTTTGGCCTATCTTCGAAATGAACATCATTTCTGCCCAATACAATTTCTTCACACAGTTTGGTTTGATTCGGTGAAGAAGTGTAGCTGATAATATAACTTAGATATACAATATTTAGGTGGATTAAGTAGACGTTGAAACATCCCTACCCCACCGCCGCCGATTTGGACAATCTTCAAAAGGAACCAAATTTTTAACCCATACTAATCCTCTATAAATTTGGTTTCATTCTGTTAAGAAATAAAATTAAAAGAGAATATTAAATATTAACATGGAATGTGGGGGGGGGGTATAGTCCCCAAGCCCTACAATAATTTGACTTATGAAATGGAGCGTTTTTCTGCCTCATACGAGTATCGTGCGATTTGGTTTCATTCGGTTAAGAAATGCAAATGCAGCTGCTATTGCGAGCCAAAAAGCGTTATATATATAAAGCAAAACTCGCCGCATTTTTTTCGAGAAAGTGTCAAACTCCAATATCGAATATCGACAATATCAATATCGAATAACGATATCGACAACATTGATATCAATATTAAGTATCAATATTCACGATATCGGATATCGATATCGAATATCGACGATAGCGGGTATCGATATCGAATATATACGATATCAGATATGGATATCGAATATCGATGATATCGGATATCGATATCGAATATCGACGATATTGGATATCGATATCAAATATCGACGATATCGATATATCGACGTCGATAGTTTTGCGATATCGATTATCGATATAAGATAATATCGATATCGACGATATCGATATATCGACATATCGCACAGCCCTAGGTACAAGGGGAGCGTCCTACTCTCCGAATTTTTAAAGAGTGTCCAGTTCTTGGAAATACATGCTAAAACGTACTAATTTTCTCTCACACACTATAGTACTTCATCATCATCATAGGTATTTTGCCATTATTGGCAGGTCACTTGCTACAATTGAGAAACTTCCATGCTCCACAATTTTCCGCCAACCTCTTCGTCTTCACGTACGCTTTCTCTGTTTTGATATCGTCCATTAATTGTAGTTTCCTTCACTACCTCCCTCTCTTTCCTGCCACCATACCCTGTAGCACGTCCCTGATGATACAGTTCCTTCTTAGCTAATGTCCCAAAATGTTTCTCTTCCTTTTCTTAATAATATCTAAAATTGTTCTTTTCTCCCCTACCACTTGTAACACCCCTCATTCGTTTCCGTTCCACCCAGCTAATTCGCACCATTCTTCTCCACACCCACTTTTCGAAAGCTTCCAGTCGTTTCACATTATTTTTGGGTAATGTCCATGTTTCGGACCCATACAGTACAATATTCCACACAAAGCATTTTATGAGTATTTTCTCAACTCTTTATTCAAGGTAACACAAAATAGAATTTTCTTCCTCCTGAAGGCTTCTTTCGCCATTCCTATCCTTCCTTTTAGTTCACGTACACATTTCAATCATTAGTAAGAATACTACCCAATCCCCGTGAAGTTAGCGACCAAACGTTTTTAAAAAATCGATATATTTTTAGAGTTCTGAGTAGCACTCAAAGAGTTCTAGAGTTCCTGCTAGGTTAGACCAATAGTTCTGGGTAAATAAAGATTTCATAGCGATTTTAAAGTTTCGGTGCTAACTTCAAGCAAAACCAAAAATCTTAAAATGTCTCTATTGTTTTAGAGTTCTGAGTAGCACTCAAAGAGTTCTAAAGTTCCTGATAGGTTAGACCAATAGTTCTGAATAAATAAAGATTTCATAGCGATTTTAAAGTTTCGGTGCTAACTTCAAGCAAAACCAAAAATCTTAAAATGTCTCTATTGTTTTAGAGTTCTGAGTAGCACTCAAAGAGTTCTAGAGTTCCTGATAGGTTAGACCAATAGTTCTGAATAAATAAAGATTTTATAGCGATTTTAAAGTTTCGGTGGTAACTTCACACTAAACCAAAAATCTTAAAATGTCTATATTTTTTAGAGTTCTAAGTAGCACTCAAAGAGTTCTAGAGTTCCTGATAGGTTAGACCAATAGTTCTGGGTAAATAAAGATTTCATAGCGATTTTAAAGTTTCGGTGCTAACTTCACGCAAAACCAAAAATATTAAAATATCTATATTGTTTAAGAGTTCTGAGTAGCACTCGAAGAGTTCTAAAGTTCCTCATGAAAATTCAGAAGAGTTCTCGCAAAATAAGGGAGCAAACAGGAAATAAATATTTCCTCATAATCTACTGACCATACATGCAATCGGTGCAAATGATTAACAAATATATAACACGTGCCTAATAAAAATCAACCAATGTTACACAAAACATTATAGAAATCGACAAGTGCTACTCAAAACTCTCATCACAACTCTATATCATTACGAAATGAAAGAGTTCTATCACCTTGTTCACAGACGGTTCGCGTATAGCCCATAAATTATTGACTAAAATTGTTATAAATAAATATTTAACCATTCTACGAACAGAATTTGAAAGAACTTGAAGAGCATTATTAAGAATTCTGATCAAAACTCTAATTCATTACGAAATAAAAGAGTTCTATCACCTTCTTCAGAGTCGGCTTGCGAGCGGCCCATAAATTGTTGATTAAAATTGTTATAAATAAAAAAAAAAATATCATTCTACGAACAGAACATTAAAGAACTTGATGAATGTTAATTAGAACTCTCATCAGAATTCTATTTCATTGCGAAATAAAAGAGTTCTATCACCTTGTTCACAGTCGGTTCCCGAGAGGCCCATAAATTGTTAATTTAAATTGTTATAAATAAAGATTTAACCATTCTACGAACAGAACTTTATATAACCTGACGAGCGCTACTTAGAACTATCAGCAGAACTCCATTTCTTTGCGAAATAAAACAGTTCTATCACCTTGTTCACAGTCGGTTCGCTAATGGTCCATAAATTGTTAATTTAAATTGTTATAAATAAATATTTCACCATTCTACGAACAGAACTATATAGAACATGACGAGTGCTACTCAGAACTCTTATCAGAATTCTATTTCGTTGCGAAGTAAAAGAGTTCTAAAAGCACTCGTCAAGGTCTATAAGGTTCTGTTCGTAGAGTTTTTAAACCTTATTTATAACAATTTAAATTGACAATTTATGTGCCACTCGCGAACCGACTGTGAACAAGGTAATCAAAGTCTTTGATTTCGCAATGAAATAGAGTTCTACTGAGATTTCTGACAAGGAAGGGTCATGCAGTGGTTCCGCTGAGATCCGAACGAGACAATTGTGTTTGCATTTGATATGTTATAACTAGATGAATTCCAAAGTTATACGAACAGAACTATATAGAACTTGAGTGCTACTCTATGGTTAAATCTTTATTTATAACAATTTAAAATAAAAAATGGACCATTTGCGAACCAACAATGAACAAGGTGATAGAACTATTTTATTTCGTAATGAAATACAGTTCTGACGAGAGTGCTGAGTACCACCCGTCAAGTTCTATAAAGGTCTGTTCGTAGAATGTTTAAATCTTTATTTATAACAATTTAAGTTAACAATTTATAATGGTTAAATCTTTATTTGTAACAATTTTAATGAACAATTTATGGGCAAATCGCGAACCGACTGTGAACCAGGTGATAGAACTCTTTTATTTTGCAATGAAATAGAGTTTTGATGACAGTTCTGAATAGCACTCGTCAAGTTCTAGAAGGTTGGGTTCGTAGAATATTAGAGTTCTGATGAGAGTGTTAATAGTGTTTTGATGAGAATTATTAATAATACTCGTCAAGTTCTTTCACGTTCTGTTCGTAGAATGGTTAGATATTTATTTATAACAACTTAAATCAACAATTTATGGGCTATTAGCGAACCGACTGTGAACAAGGTGATAGAACTCTCTTATTTCGTAATGAAATAGAGGTCCGATCAGAGTTTTGAGTAACACTTGTCGATTTCTATAATGTTTTGTGTAACATTGGTTGATTTTTATTAGGCACGTGTTATATATTTGTTAATGATTTGCATCGATTGCCTGTGTGGTTAGTAGATTATGAGGAAACATTCATTTCCCGTTTACTCCCTTATTTTGCGAGAACTCTCCTGAATTTTCATGAGCAACTTTAGAACTCTTCGAGTGCTACTCAGAACTCTAAAAAAATATAGACATTTTAAGATTTTGGTTTTGCGTGAAGTTAGCACCGAAACTTTAAAATCGCTATGAAATCTTTATTTACCCAGAACTATTAGTCTAACCTATCAGAAACTCTAGAACTCTTTGAGTGCTACTCAGAACTCTAAAAAATATATCGATTTTTTAAAACTTTTGGTCGCTAAATTCACGGGGGTTACTGCCCAGGAATCGAAAACTACTCACCTATTTATATCAAATACAGGGTGCGGCACGTAAAACCGGCCCGTAAAGTGAACACATAAAATGAAATGTAATGTATTGAATATGATTAACTACAACATATAAATGAAATGTAATGTATTGAATATGACTACTCACCTTCACAGCAGCTTTCACAGCAGGTGCTGAAAGTGTCCTCCGCCCACTCCAACACACATGTGAGCACGATTGAGGAGATTCATATATTCCCTTGTCAGTTCTTGTGTTGTAATGCTATTGGTGACATCCTGGATCCTGGTCTTGAGTTCTTCAATTGTGTGTGGATTTGTTTCGTATACTCTTCCCTTTAACAGTCCCCATAAGTAAAAGTCACACGTGGACAAGTCTGGTAACCGAGGAGGCCACAAGTCTTTGCTGATTGTCCTTTCTGGTGTAAACATCTCATGCACAAGGGACAATGATGCAGCTGATGTGTGGCATGTTGCACCGTCCTGCTGAAAGTAACATAACTGACGCTCCTCTTCGGTCAAGTGTGTATAAAACTCCTCCAGGATTCCCATATACACGTCACTGTTCACTGTCGTCTCAAAGAATATGGGCCCAATAACGCGTGTGGCGGAAATGGCACACCAAACACCAATCTTCTCATCATGCAAGGGTACCTGGTGGATTGCGTGTGGATTTTCTGTCGACCAATACCGGTTGTTTTGGGAATTTACGTACCCAGACAGGTGGAACCACGCCTCGTCACTCATGATGAGCATTAGTGGATCCAAGAAACCACTGGCAACATTGCTCAACAGCCATGAACAGAAATGCACCCTCTTCTGCAGGTCAGGCTCCTTCAGTTCTTGCACAACACTTATCCGGTACGGTTTTAACTTCAGTCCCCTTAAAACACGTCTGCAACTTCTCTCACTCGCATGAACCTGTTGACTCAATCTCCTGGTTGACTTTCGAGGACTTCTTGTCATTATCTCCTCCACCTGCATCTTTAATTCAGGTGTGCAGACAGATGGTCGTCTGTTCCTGGGAGCATTTTGAACCGATCCTGTACGCCGCCATTTTTCAATCAATTCCTGAATGGTGCTTTTTGCTGACACAGAACGTCCTGGAAATTTCTCCCGAAACAAATTCTTTGTTTTCACAAAAGATCCAGTGAGAATGAACCCTTCAACAATGGCAACACGCTCGGGTATCGAATACGGCATTATCACACACTGACACTTACCCGGCTTAACACAACGAGGCCTTTTTCTCAACTGGTTTCGACAAGTTTCACTGGCGTAAGTCGACCCGACCTAGACACGCCATCTCTTGGTAGGAAGGTAGATAATTTAAGTGTTGCCAAAAACACAATATACCAGAATATTACGACGGGCCGGTTTTACGTGCCGCACCCTGTACTATAGTACTCTCACGCTTCATAAAATATCCAGATCATTTATTTGTAATGTTAAAAAATTTTACTACGTAATTCATAACCAGAAATTTGGATTGGATAGTTGAATTAAACATGACAGTACTATAGTTTATTTAATTAATAAGGATATGTGCATAAATAAATGTTGTTTGTACTAGATGTTATGTGCATGCGTGCCAAAGCGTATATATATTCGTGACTTCGTTTGTGTATTGATGTTTTTCCCTCCTGGAATTGGTATTTTGCATCCCTTGGAAAAAAGCCCTACATACTCTATGTTTTACCAACGGAAAAGATATTATTCTGTTGTACATAGGGAAATTTAGTACGAAATACTTACGGAAGTAATATTATATCAAACACCGAAAGCCTATAGCGACGAGGGCACAATAATACGCCGAACACAGTGAAAGGAAAGAAAATAATACTAATTTTGCAGCCCATAGTTAACCAACTTAAATTGAAAATGACACAACATTTGGAAGTTTATTCCTCACTTGATATGAAACCAAAATGGCTGTGGAGGAAAAAACCCAGCACTTCTTGTGCACTTTTGTGATAATTAAATGTTTGAAAATTACTCTGGGACGCATGAATGAATGATTAGTTGCATCAAACGAGAAGTAGAGATCTCCAAACATCTCCAAGTTTCTGATATTCCAGAAACAAAACTTCCTTAATATTTGTTGAACAAAGTTTCATTTAAGAAATATATTACACATGGAAATATGCCAATGAAATTTGGTGGAAGTCATGCACAACCAAAACGACAATACAAGTAGATGGAATCATATTGTTGAATTCTATTGCACTAAACGTTGGGTGAATAACGCTTCGCTAGGGTAGCTTAGTAAGGTGTTTTCTGTAAGTTATTTATTACGATTCGGAATTTTAGTGGTGCCCCTTCGTTTTTACTAAAAATTTGGAAAAAATTACAGGAGAAAGGTCAGAAATGTTATTTGGATTTCTTATCTGATTTTTATGTGACCATTTCCATGGTCATATTTCCGTTACTATGTGCAGTAGAAACATGAGATAAACGGCGTTGTACTCTTTCTTTTTGCGTGTGTCCTTTCCTGTTATTCATGTTTTTGTCTATCATTCCATTACAAAAAATTACTTCATTCCTGGTTCCATTTGTCGATATTTCTCCTACTATACCATACCTCCATTTGGCGAGCCAGATTGATATTGCTGTTTTCCACAAATCGTATATCGCCAGTGTTGGGTTAGGTACTAATTTTTTGTACCTAGGTACAGGTACAAGGTACTGACCAAAATTGTACCTAGGTATAGGTATTAGGTACTAGGTGGCCAATGTACCTAGGTACAGGTACAGGTACTGATCAAAGTACCTAAGGTACTTTTCTAGGTAGAAGTTGCTACCCAAGAATTTTCATGTATAAATGAAATGTCGTCTGTCAAATGAAGTTAGAATATGATATTTAATTATAGTAATAGACTATAGAGGCGCTTTATTGTAGATTAGATAAGGACAGTTGAGTTTTGTAACATATCCATTTTGGCACTCAGTGGAACTATTTGTATTTTCTGGTTCATTTCTCAAACGTGTTTCGATATATAAAACATTTTCTTTGGAAAATGTGTGTTTAGGTTAGTAACAAATCTTATCCAAAGAAAAGTATTGCAAATCAACCAGAATACACAAACATGCTCACTAACAGAGCAAAATTTGTCCATTTCCTTTTGCTCCAGTTGTTTCCCGCATTTACCTCTGAAATTTTTGGATTTTTCTTCGATTTTCTACTGCTAAATATTATTTGCACAACAACAATTATCAGTTAATATACAGAGTGTTTCAAAACAAGACCGACAACGTTTGGGAGATTATTCCTGACACCAAAATGAGACAAAATGTATAGACCAACTTGGGTGCACAAATGCTTCCTATCGGAGTTATAGGCTCCCGAAAACATGAAAAAATGAACTTTAAAGGTCCATAGCTCCAAAACAATGGGAACTACCGTAGTCGGGTCAAGACTTCACTTAGGAACTAATATATGCCCTATCCAAAAATACTTGTTTCAGAATCCTAAGGTATTCACGCAACAATTTTTATAGAGGGAGTTTAGCTACGAGCATATAATTCGAAGTACTCACCAACTACCTCTATAAAATTATTGTGGAAGTACCACAGGATTCTCATATTAGTTCCTAAGTGAAGTCTTGACCCGACTACGGTAGGTAAAATAGTATTGGAGCTATGGACCTTTAAAGTTAATTTTTCATGTTTTTGGCAGCCTATAACTCCGAAAGGAAGCATTTGTGCACCCAGGTTGGTCTATACTTTTTTCTCTCATTTTGGTGTTAGGAATCACCTCCCAAACGTTGTCGGTGTTGTTTTGAAACACCCTATATGTAAATAAAATACTAGCATTTAATGAATACAATTTTTGCACAGTACTTACCAACTAATCTAGAAATGAGGAAGAATCTCGAAGGCAAGTCCACATGATCACAGACTACATAATTTTCTCGAAAGCTCAATGTATTTCCTTAAAAGAAATTCTGTTCCAGGATTTCCCGTGCGCTTGGAACCTTAAGTACAACATTGACAGCGAACAGTAAACACAAATAATTTGTACTAGACCACTGATTAAGAATCAATCTATTTTATATTATTTGAAAATGACTACAATTTACATTAATAAAAAGTGAGCAGTTTGTTTCCATAGTTCAAAAACACAAACACTTATCCCAATTGTCCTCCACTGCAGCTTTTACTATTTAGTACACTGCGGGATTAAATGAAGCAGTTCGAGTTTCACTAGTACCAAAATTTCAGATTTTTCATTTCTTCTTATAGTAACTTGATTTAAAAGTAGCAAAGTTTCAAATATCTCAGTTAGACGGTTTCTTCTCACAATCAAAATTTGTCCTTCGGTGCTGAAAAGCCGCTCGATTAAGGCAGATGAGGGCAAAATTGTATTGTATTTCAAAAAGATCACAATTGGGAACGAGTGCAATGGTGAGATATCTTTGCTTTTGTCCTCCAAATAGGACAGTATTTGTATTTTGGCTGTATTACCTGCCGATGAAAACGTATCTGAGGAAGGCTTTTGATTCAGAAAATAATAAAAAAAAGTCATCAGAATCGCAGTCGCAAATCTCTGACAGTGCTACTAAATCACTGGTTTTAAAGGAGCAGTTCGAGTTAAAAACAATTTTGGTGCAATAGAAAAAGTAACAAAAAATAAGAGATCCGTATTTTTTTATATCTTGATAGGCCGTCTCGTTCAGCTTCTACAGGCATTTGTTTGTGATGAATCGTAAATGATGACGTCACTGGTGGGATACGCGAGAAACTCAATGTGAGTCAGCAACCACTCCCTTGTACGCAGCTGATAAACCTTTAATAGTGCATTGGATTTAATAGATTGTGTTTTGAATTTGTTAGCAGTCTTGCTCTGTGTTGAATTCTTGAGGGACGTTTTTGTTAGTTGTTTTTTCTACAGCATTAGTATAAAAAAGAGTAGAGAGAGAAAGCAGTAATTACGTTTGTTGTGCGAAACTGTTTCTTCCAGACATGTTTTTAGGGTGGCACTGTCCCCCGGAGCTCTGAGAGATTTCCCCGGAGGAGACCAAAATAATACGTCTATAAGATAATAAATATAATAGTACTGTGTAAAAATAATGTGCCTCTCCGAATACGAAGTGTCCCCCTCCCCCCGGAATTCTTTTTTGAAAGAAACACTAGTGTGAAGTAGAAAACACGTGTTAGTAAAGCGCGTGCTGTGTCTGTGAAGTGAAGTAGAAATGCCTTACACCTGCTGTTTTCGGTTGTAATTCTTGTGCAATTAAAGCTGAGGACATAAAGTATCTTTTTTTACGTTTCCAAGTCGTGAGAAATGACCAGATCCATATAAATTATGGCTCAAGAAAATCAATGTGAAAAAAATGTACCAAATAAAATCACTCGTGTTCCAAACATCTTGAAGAGCCTGCCTTCGAGAAGTCAAGTTTACTTAAAGAAAAGTTAATGCCAGTGGCGGATATAGGCTGGGGCCGGGGGCCTAGGCTCCCCAGTTTATGAGTGACAAAATTGATTTAAGCTATTATTTAGATATTTTTGAAAGTTTTTAGTAAACATGATATACATATCATAGTCTGGGTTCTGACCCCCCCCCCTGAGTTTTTACCGTCTAGATCCACTTCTGGCTAATGCCAGGAGAATTATTTACACGCAAACTGAGAAAGAATGCTGTTCCAAGTATATTGTTGAAAGGTTTCAAATCCGAGCCATTGAACAAGCACCGATCTATGTCCAGTTACCAACGTACAAATATCGCACAAGACGCAACTGACGGTTGTAGTCAAGACGAGGCATTAGAGGGTAATAGAGACGATGTCACTCATGATTCTGAAGATACTGCTTTAGAAATAAGCTATACAATGTGAATTAGGGAGTGAAATGTACCGGCTTGTAGAAGGAATCAGTGACGATGACTGTTCCTCAAGACATTGATTCATCGTTTAATTTTTCTGTACTATGTGACAATGATGATGAAACTTGTGATGAGAGTTGTTCCGCGGACAGCTATGCGAATAAAAGAAATTTAACCGGTGAAGTGTTTTTCGCATTCTGGCAAACTTTACAATGTTATTTCATTTTTGCCTCATATGTTGCGCTCCTCTACATACCTTGAAGCACAAAATTATAGGGTCAGCGTTAAAAATTGCAACAAAACGTGAAAATGAACATACTTATGATTGGGAATCGGAGGAATGATTAAAGAAAAGGTACTTAGGTGTTGCAGCAATCTCGTCCGCCATCTATCTACATATTGGTTTCGATTTTTTTTAAACGCTGAACTCATGCTTTATAGGACACGTTTTATAATATTATAAAAACGTCTGTACAGCCCACCATCAGATATCATTTTCTACATGCAGATGATATTTGTATGTCTTTGCAATCAGTTCTGCAAAAGGAAACCGCACTTAGAACGTGCCACCGCATCTCTCACAAACGAAATGCTTGGCACTGTGTAGTATGTAAGCCTGTTCTCGCTCCTTGACCACCTATGACGTCATCACAAAATCTTTCTTCCTCTGTTACTCGCTAACGACTGAACGTATCGCGATCAAACAAACACCATTGCTTTTAGAATTTTCAACTCTACAAATGGAAATAAATTGTAAACAATGCATTTCTAAGTCGAAATGCTCCTTTAAGTTCTGCCAACTTTACAGCTTTGCTAAACGATAACTGTTTGCACATGTTGAGCTTCTCGGGATCAGATTCGATCCATTTTAGTTTGAACTTGAGGATAGTGCAAGTTGCGAGAACGTACGTCTTGCTCGAGGAAGACCTTATGTCAATCGCTGACGTGAAGCTACTCTCCAAGCCTTCCAAGATAGATCTTACAAGAGGAGAACAGAATCTCAAATGTGTGAAGGAGTGAAGTTTCGATTTCGCTTGCTACACTATAGGTAAAACAAATCCCAAATAACAGTTGTCGCCCTGCAGTTTGTCCAGCGCTGACGCCAAAGAATTCGTAACTATGATATAGGCCTATTCATTCAAAAAATCAATGTCAGATTGTCTATGTTCAATCGCACATATAGGTATCCTAGATGACAATTGATCGAGTCGAATGAAGAATTCCATCTTGTTGGACATGGGCCTGGAAGACAAAAGTCACACATGTCCTCGAAAACATCCACTGATTTTGTAGATCTGCTGATAGTGTTCCAAAGAGCACAACACTTACCTAATGCATAATTGTACGCTTTTTTGTACTGTACATTCAGGAGAGTTTTTCGGAATCCTTTATCATCACGAGATTTAAGGTATGTGCACAACACTTAAATTGTAGAGGGAAAACCTAATCGTCGATATCCAACTCCTCCTCTAGCATGGAACATAAATCTGGAATATTTACCATTGTGGTGGTAGACTATGTTTCATCTTTTAAGAAGTCCAACTGATCCTCAGGTACGTTTTCAGAAGTCCTAAAAATATACCTGAGAAGTGTACCTAAAAAATAGGTACTAGGGACAGGAAAGTCGTACCTACGTACAGGTACTAGGTACTAAATACTAAATGTTTTATCCAGGGATATTGGGAGAGAATTTCCTCACCAAATATTTAGAATACGTCCATTTTTGTGAATATATACAGTAGATTAATAGCATTAGGTGTAGAATATTCTAGTTTCACACTTAAGTAGATATCCTACGCTTCGTCAGGGTGTGGAGAAATTATTGTGTGAATTTTTGGTTGTTGCTAGGTGTATGTGACCATAGACATGCCACAGTGGTCCAGAAACCCTCCAAACCTGGCCAAAATTACCTTTTCGTGCTAAAAGTTGAAATCTTGTGTTTTTCGTTGCAGAAATGTTATGTTATGCTAGAAATAAGACAAAAAGATGGAAGAACATGGATAATAATGTATTTGCACATATTTGTACAACGAGAATAACATTTTTAACTTGAAATAAAGCATAACAACAGCTTAAGACTTTTACACATAAAGGCTATTCTGATTCCCCCTGAGATGACAGCTGTTAATGAATGCGAAACAAGAAGGCAAAATGTTTTACTAACAATTTTAATAATATATTTGCACATATTTGCACAATGAGAATGTTTTTTGCACGTGAAATAAAGAATTACTGAACAGTTTATGATTTTTACACATTAACCCTATTCTGATTCATCCTCAGATGACAGCTGCTCTGGAGCCTCCATCTCTTTCAAAAGGTTCAGTACGGCTGAAGATAAGTTTCTTTTCTTGTGCTTCTGTGCCATAGGATTCCGAAGCGTGGATATATTTGGGTCGCTTGTTACGAGGAGCCGCAACAACACATCCTTCATTGTTTCTTTGCGTGAGCACTTTCGGGAATGATGCTTTCGATAATGTTTAATATGCTTATGACGGCCTTCTTGGGCCTCCTTCGACATCTGCCCAATGGGTAATAGGCCGTGCGAGGTTATTGAGAACCCATGAGCGAGAATTTTGTAAATGGAGGCGGGCATGTAGAACCACGAATAATGCTTAATGTAGAGATCCCCGATATCGTTTGCCCAAGCTTCAAATTTATTTGGATCGATAACCAGTCCACAAGACAAGGCCTGCAGCAAGACGCCACACTGCTCAACAAGCTTTTCATTCAGACATGGTATTGATGCAACTTATTGATAGTTTCCAAAAAATCGTCTGGCTGTATTGCCATCGTTGGAAGTACCACTGCCGTCTTGCTCGGTTTGTCAATATTGAGGCCTAACTCAGCTTGCATGGCCTCTTGGATCTATTTTTTCTTCTTCATCATGGGCGGTTGGTCGCCTTTCCGCACCTGCTATTTCTTAATATAATAGCAACCACTCCATAAATCTAATCTAGGCATGTAGCGTGAACAATCCGAATCGGAAAGTGTCCAATTTTTCAGCTCTGGATCCCTTCTGGAAGGAATTCATTTTTTTGGATTAGCACCACATACGTAGCAAGATTGTGCCGATCTCGTTTGTGTCACGGCGTTACATATTTTGCCATCCACCATTGTGAACTGCAGATTGTGTGTAACCTTAAATTCTGTTGTTTCTATACTGCTATCTCGTAACAGCGGAATATTGATGCAGCTTGGAGCCAGGCACCTAATTTGCTCTTCCATTAGGCTAGCTTCTTGCCTTGCAAGTTCTTAAGTTTCTTTCATAAATTGTAACTTTATCGGCCGACTATATCTTGTGGATGAGAGACGTTGATTTTGGCACACTACAACTCTAACCCTTTTTTTTCTCATAGTAAAGTTGCAGAGGCACAGCTGACTTGAAAAAATGTCGCTGTCTTGAAAGCCCTCTTCCCGAGCTGTCTGTTTGTATTGGGCTTGCTTGTAGGTTCCGTCGCATCCCCATTTGGTAATCAGCTGCAGAGATTTCTGATACTTTTCTGGGATAGTTTCGAGCACAGGTTCCTGTACTTGCAGAATTCTTGCAGTTGTATGGTCGAGGAGAGATTGTAGAGCTACTTTAGCTACAGATTCTGTGACGTTAATGACTTCAGGATAGCAGTCTTTCTTTGCGTCTAGAACATGATTGTTAGCAGGATATATATTGTGATCCAAGTCCTTCGCCCCGTTTCTTAGCAGCTGGTACTGGTGTCGTGTCAGATCCCCCTCGAGTATCAGTGTTAAAGCCTCCTCTGGGTTGTAACATTTGGGATTCTGTTTTTGGGTATGTGCCCATGACTTTCGAATCTTGCCAGCCCTGGTAGGCGATTTTTCCATTTCCTGAAGAAGTTTCGTTTTTTCCAATTCTCTCTCCTCTCTATATTTCATTTGAGTAGCCTAAGTAAGAGTAGTATCCCTGAATGAGGAGCCCAATGTTTCTGTTTTTCTCCTCTTCGAGCGCTCGCTGCTCACAGAGAAAGCCACCTCTGGTTGTCCAGGTCCAGCTACACCTGCTGAAGTCCATGGCCCCCAGTCGTCTTCACTGACAGGTTCAGTCATCATTAATAACTCACCGTCCAGCCAATCCGCATTCCCCTCCTCGAATTTTTGGTAATTTCTGTTGCACTTGTCAAGCATGTGAAACAATTTCGAGCAAAACACGTGCACACTCTCCTTGGCTTCCTTTAACAATTCAGCAGATGCTTTATCTTTGAGGTACGTGAACAGGTGCTTCTTTTTCACAGCTCTGTCTCCTTTTGCTCTCCGAAGCACCTTCAATAGCTGTCTTCTTGATGTATGATAGGACATTGGTGAAAAATAGAAGAAAAAATACAGTACAAAACAATTTTGCACTTTGTACAATGAGTCTTATCTACAACAAAAATATTTCACAGACGAGCAAAAATGAGCAAGTTTGGTTTACGGTTTCTGAAAGAGGAAGAGTTGAACTACTTCCAAAGTGCGATTCCAAAGTGGAAGTATGTGGAAGTCAAAAGATAACTCTACGAGAAGAAAAAAATACACATCACATTTCTTGCTCCAATTTACTTGCATTTCATCCCCTGTAAATCGATAAATTTAATAGCTACACATTAATTTAAACTCATCATCATAAATAATAATCTTTATAGATGTGACAAAAGTACTTCATTCCACCTGGCTTCAGGAAGGTTAGGTAGAAAAAATTCTCATACTTTGTTGGCGCTAACTTAGAAATCTTCAGTAATTAACGCACAAAGTTAACCTCTCACTTCGGAAGTCAATTTCTGACTAAGGGGTGACAATTCATTTAAGACCCAGGTAGGTTTGAATACCCCAGGTCATTGACTTTCAAACATATTTGATTGTTTGCTATTGCTAAAGAGTTGGTTTTTGGCCAGGATTTGGGGGTTTCTGGACCACTGTGATCAGAGGTGCGGGGCCGTAGAGGGAGCACATGTTGGGGTATAGGGGCGAAGTCTCCAGCTAGCCGAAGGCTAGTATTAGTATAGAAGAAGACAGTAGTTGGAGACGAACTTTTACACCCGAAAGGAAGAATGTTAACGGTACTTTACGTAATAATTATGTTCTAACATGTTCCTTTAATGGATGTTGTCAGAGGGGGGCGTGTATGTTATTATGGTTTGATGACCTGCTTACGTGTGTTTCTTTATTTAGTTGTGCTGACATGGAAAAGTCATGTGCTCTTTTTCGAGTTTGTATGCGTGTTTGTAGAGACTTTATACTGGATATTTTTAAAAATAATAATGGAAATTTGAATTAAATCTGTTGATATGATGATACGTCATTCTGTATCACTTACTTCCGT
This sequence comes from Thermobia domestica, assembly GCF_964235325.1. NCBI lineage: Eukaryota > Metazoa > Arthropoda > Insecta > Zygentoma > Lepismatidae > Thermobia > Thermobia domestica. Next base: position 180,103,812 of record NC_137456.1, read on the forward strand.
AGTAGTGATTAAATTAATAATCCGTAGTAGTGATTAAATTAATATTGAATATATTACACGATCAATATGTGAGAGAATAAAAAGATATTCTCCTAATAAATTAATCGGAGCAAATAAGATGTTCGAACAATATGTGAGAGAATAAAAGATATTATACAAATGGATTTGACTAATAGAAACTTACATTGAGAAATATATATATATAATTTGGAAAAATGAAATATTTGAGTCCCACAATTATACCTGTTAGGCTAAAGGAGATGTTGATTATTTTATTTGTTAAAAAATAAGATGTTCGAACAATATGTGAGAGAATAAATTGCTTTACAAAGATAGATCTTAAAAGTATATAGAAAGTGAGAACCTACAAATAATTTCGAAAATATTTTAAAAAGTGGTAGGAAACCATTTTATTAGAAGGTGAGAACACTTATAATGTGTAAAAGTTTATGTGATACGTATTGGGATTGAACCCGGGACCCTTAGCATCGGAGGTGTACACTGTATGATGGGAGGGAAATATTTATTCATGCCGCACTTTGTTAATTTGTCGGATTGTAATTATTACTCGAACACTGTGTGATTATACTCAGTGAATGTGGTAAAAGCTCGTGTACGGTATGATACACTATGTTGGTACATATACAGAGCGTGGTTTTCATACGTCTGTTGCTGATGAACTTAAGACATGAACTGAACTTTTCGCGCGCTTTTGGAAAACCGGTTGGGTAGGACTGATGATGTGTGCTTGCAGGGCGTTGGTAAAACTTGAATTTAAATACAAAGGAAGACCGTTGACACGTTTGGTAAACATTACAGAATACTGCCAGACTGATAGAAATAACTTTGGCGCCGCGGTAGGTGAACAAAAGGAAGATTGCGAACGTGGGAGATAAACATCACAAATTGGGGACAAACTAATAGAAATAACTTTGGCGATGTGAACAAAAGACATTGTCGGCGAAAACATAAAAGAAAGATTGGGGAACGTGGAAGATAAACATCACAGGTTGGAGACAGACTAATAAAAAACAAGTTTTATGATAGTTTGTTAATAATGAATACAAAGAAAGTTTTACATTACGAATGGTAGAACATATGAGGTCATTGAACGCGAATGCAAAAGAACATTCACCTATTGAATGATGATCATGTTGAAACATGAAGGGATGTTAAATACGATTGCAATAGAAGATTGTTATATTAATGTAATAATAATGAATGAATGAATGCAAATACAAAGATAGTTTGTGGCATCCGTTATTTTACGTGGACAATATGCTGGTGTATGTAGGGTCGATGTCTTGTTTACATGAATAATAATAGAAGTTGTACATAACAGATTTTATTTTAAAAGCATGTAAACTATTTATTTACACGTGATTTATCTAGTTCTGCACATAGACGACAGATGATTAAATAGTACGCATTATGAATACCGTTGTAAAATGGGGGAATGATTTTACCAAAGTGAAAATACCAAATGTTGATATTTTAAAACATTATATGAGAACATGTTTTCTATTTCTATATTTATAAAAATTTTATAGAGAATTGGAAAAGTATATGCGAAAATATTTTAATTGGCGTGGTACGACTGTTTGAAAATGTTTAAAGTATCACGTGATATGATGTTATCGGTAAAGTTTTCCTTATATATTGGGTATGAAGAGAAGACTGGTATAGTATCATCATGGAGTCGATTCAGAGTCAAGTACGGCGAGAAATTAACTTGTGCGAAGAGTTAGATTGGGATTCTTCGTTTGAGTTTGTTGAATCTCCAAACAAAAAGTTCAAATCCAATAGAGAATCTCCGGACTTGTTTATCGATGAAGAAACTTGCTATTTTTCTCCAGCATCTCCAGATGTTATTATAGAGGAAGAAACTTGCTATTTTTCTCCAGCATCTCCAGATGTTATTATAGAGGAAGAAACGTGCTATTTTTCTCCAGCTTCCCCAGATGTTATTATAGAGGAAGAAATCATTGATTTAAGAGAAGACCCAAGACTAATTCCAACATCCCCTGTTGGATCAAGAACAACCTCACCAGTACCAGTAGCAGGAACACCAGACCAGAAGTTTCAAGTTCCATCCATAAAGTGGACACTTGCTGAAGAAGCAGAAGAAGAAGAAGAAGAAGAAAGACGAACATCTCCCGATTTTTTTAATGAGGAACAGGAGGAAGAAATTTGTAAGTTATTGAGTGAGATAGAAGAGTGCAAACCCAATACGCCATCACCAAGTGTTTCACAGTTGGACTATCCATTTTCACCCCAAAAGGCCCCACTGAATTTGCGTGTGCAGAGGAAACAGTGTCAGTGCAAATGTAGTAATGACTTTATAAGTGAAACATGTGTTAAGGATAGTATTTTAAAGTGGGAACCAAATACAGTTTTACTTTGCCTGGCTTGCACCCTAAATTATTTCAATCAGTTGGGGCATCGGTGCCTTCTTGCGGATATATTGACTCTTGAAGCAGAAGCATGAAAAATTATGAGCAACAAAAATGTGCGAGACAAAGTGTATAAAAAATATGTGAAGTCACATCCTGCTAACAAAAGAAATGAACATTTATTTAATGAAAATTATGACAACTTATTAAAGAACCCAAATTATATTGAAGGACTAGTGAACATCTTATTAGAAAAAGATAGAAACGCTGCAAAGTGATTTCTTTTTGTATATAATATAATCTGTATATAATATAATCTGTATATATTATTTTCATAGCTGTGTGTGTTATTATGTTTGTACATATATATTATTTTCTATCCTTGTTTGTTTGTTTGTTTGTATATATATATCTTTATATCCAAATAAATTTATACGAATTTCATTTCTTGATTTTTATTTAATAAAAAAAAAACTTTCCTAAGTAAAAGGTATCATTGACATTTTACAAGGTGAAACTCATTTATGCTTTTTATCGTGTGCTTTTTTTTGGAACCTCGTTTAAAATTAGTATTTGATGACTGTTTTATATTTTTTTGATTTTTTACTAATACCTTGAAGTATTTAAAAGTTTGATGAGTATTTTACATTGAATTATTTACAAGTTTGTGTAACAAACAGCTTGAATAAGAAGAGTTTATATTTTTCTTGATTTTTACTAATACTTTGAAGTATTTAAAAGTTTGCGATTTTTGAAAACAGTTCCTCAAAGTTTGTGTAACAAACATATCTTGAATAAGAAAAGTTTATGTAACGAAAAATTCACATGAAGTGTTCAACTAATTTACAAGTTCTCAATTTTTAGTATTTTCGAAACAAGTTTCTCTTTATGAGATTTTATTCTTGAGAGTTTTCGTACAAAACGAGTTTGTGTAACAGACGAGAGAATAAATAATCACAGCGTAGCTGGTCTTACGACTTTCTATAAGAAAGGAGAATATAAATAATTGGTATGCTCACACGAAGTGTTCGAGTAATTTATTAGGAGCATTTTAATATTTATAAGTTTACAGCGTAGCTGGTCTTAGGAGTATGCTCTGGCATACGAACCAATAAAAATAAGAAGCGATCAAATCAAAATTAACAAAGAGTTTGCGCAGCAAACGAATTATTTACAAGTTTACAGCGTAGCTGCTTTTAGGAGTTTCCATAGGAATTTAAATGTTCGCAGCATAGCTGCTCTTACGACCTTCCAAATTTAAAAACGAGCTTAGTTAGTATTTTCGAAACAAATAATTAACACGGAACTTCTAATGAAGTGATTGAACAAAAAAAGCAAATGAACCAATAAAATAAAATAACACGAACGAATAAAATAATCACAGCGTAGCTGCTCTTACGAGTATGCTCTGGCATACGAACCAATAAAAAAATAAGAAGCAATCGGAAAAAGATAAGAAATTTTTTGTAAGTTTCGCAGCGTAGCTGCTCTTACGACTTTCTAATTTTAATAACGAGCTTAGTTAGTATTTTCAAAACAAATAATTAACACGGAACTTCTAATGAAGTGATTGAACAAAAAAAGCAAATGAACCAATAAAATAACACGAACGAATAAATAATCACAGCGTAGCTGCTCTTAGCTTGTGTAACAAGCGAAATAATAATAATAAAAAAATATACGAACCAATGAAAAAAAAGATACGATCCGTAAAAATATGAAGTGATTGAACAAAATTAAAAGTGAAAATGTAACTTGTTTAAACGAAAAAATTAAAAATGCAACTTGTCAAACGTGGAAATGCAACTTGTCAAACGAAAAAACTGCAAGTTACGAAAATGTAATTTTCAAAAAAATTTAGAAATGCAAGTTACGAAAATGAAAATGCAAGTTGTCAAAATGCAGAACCGTAAACTAAAAATGTGAAAAGTTTTTTTTTCACATGCATGCAATATAAAATGCATAAACAAATTTTATGTAGGCGAATCATAACATACGGATTTTTTTTTGTTATATGCACATGTTAAAGTTCTAATTTCATGAAAAAATTTTTAAAGAATTTTTTCCCTACGTATAAATTGCAAGTCATATTTGAAACATAGTTTACTTTTACACTGTAAGTGTTTTGAAATTTTTCGCACTTAAGTAAAATATATAAGATGTGTAAGGAAATAAATAAAACGTAATATAAAATGAGAAAAAATTTTATTTGCAAATTTCAATAAGATATATATATATATATATATATAGTTTACATACAAATACATTCCTTGATATATTGTTTAATACAATCTATATTTATATTAGTATATGCACAATTATATACTGGCCAGTTTATTGCTGAAAGTCTTTTATCACTTGCTTTTGTTAATTTACAAACATTGTTTTTATTATTTTCTAATTGATTAACAGAAGAGTTTTTATTTTCCATTATTACTATTTCTTATGCATATTATAATGTAAATCTTTTTGTAAGAATAACTCTGTGATTAACTGAATGTTATCTTTGTTTAATAAAATGTTATATAATGTCCATGTAATTTCCCAATCATCAATTTCAGTATCACAATGCACTGTTGCAAATTCTTCATATAAATCATCAAAAGTTTGTGCGCTTACCATTGTACGCCATGCATTATAGCATAACATATTATAGTCCGAAGTAATACAATCGTGTTCTTCTATTTTGCTCCTGTTTTGAAAACACCCATAACATAAAAGTTCTCGCGGTGGTTTCCAACGGTCAATACACATTAATACACATTGTTCTTTTATAGAAAAAGAAGAACATTGATATTCGCAATTGTCGTATGTATTTAGGAAACGACATTGGTACTCACAGTCTGGATTGTTGATACACATATTTATCTTGCTCAAGATATCTTTCTCTTAAGTCAGAAATATGATAATCATTAAACGTGATTTCTTGATATGAATAATTAAATTTGTTTATAAGATGGGGAATAATGTTTACATCTATATATTTCACATGTATCTTTAGATATTGTTTTAATATTTGATCACGTGTTGATTTCTTGATTAGGAAATTCCACACAATAGTATTTAATTCTTCATCACTTTCACTCACACATTTATGATCAGTTTCTTTTTCACTACGATTCGCACAGCCTTCACAAAGTAGTGGTTCAGAAAGTTTATATTTTTCTAGTAACTGTTTTACACAAACTTCATTTACTTCATTAGGAGTACAACCACACTTCACAGCATTGAATATTAGAATATCATTAGAAATTGTATTTTGATTTACTACTACTACAACTTCCTCCTCAAAGGGTATTACATTTCGGTATCTGAAATTTCGTCTATACACAGCATCGTCTATGGTAATTTCCTGTGTTGGATAAATAATCCTATATCTTTCAGCGTCTTCTTCAGGAATGTCAGGATCATTTGGATGTACAAGAATAATTTTCTTTTGTTTTTCAAGTTGAAAACGTTTTTCACGTGGTGAAATGTATTTAGATTTTACACATTCACTTTGCAATAAAGAAAGATTGGTTTCAATTTCACCTTTTCGTTTCTTATTATGAGATGAAGAACCAGAATTTGTTTTTTGCTTTTTTACCTGTGAAAACAGATTGCTTTTGACTGTGCATTGTAACAGCGTATCAACCCCTTTATATGATTTACTACAGCTATACGCATGCGTGCTTTTATATTATATTCTGACATGCGCGAAAAACAAGTACAAGTATACATACGCATCTGACATGCGCGAAGACCAAGTACAAGTATACACATGTATCTGACATGCGCGAAAATCTAGTACGAGTATGCGCACGCATGGAATTTATATTAGAATGTTTAAATACATCGTGAAAAGAATCATTTACTAACACTTAGTGTTTGCTAAAGCAATCTTGGAACAAACGATATATATTGAAAAATAAATAAATAAATAAATTATGATATAAGAGAAAACAAGATTGGATTGTAATTCATGTGCTTACAAACTTAGTAATTCAGATAGTTTGTTTAAAGACTATGTGAATTCTTTCCTTCAAATGAAGCAGGAATCTTCAGGATTTCATGCTTGGTGCAAAACCAAAGGAGACAAACAAAAATACATTAAAGAGTATCATGCCCATGAGGGCATTCAATTAAATCATAGCAATATCAGGAAGAACCCGGGACTGAGGTATATCTCCAAGATATTCCTCAATTCGCTTTATGGGAAATGGGGACAAAGAACGGACTTGTTGCAATTCGTGATTGTTGACACACTGGAAAATTTTTTTGTATTATCTATGGGCACCACAATACGAAGTACAACCCGTATTAACCATTGGAGATAAACATCTTATTCTTACGTATCACAATACAGAGAATAAGAACAAACCATGAAAATTCTCAAATGTCGTGCTTGCTTCGTTCATTACGTCATGGGTAAGGCTTCGACTTTATGACTTAATGACATCAGTAGGACCTAAAAAATGTTTGTACTGTAACACGGACAGCATCATGTTTGTACAACACCGTGATGAGAAATCTCCGCTTACATTAGAGCCCTACTTGGGTGAACTAACCGACGAAGTAAAAGAGGAGTGGGAAATAGACAAATTTATAGGTTTTATTATTATTATTATTATTAGTAGTATTAGTATTATTATTATTATTATTATTATTATTTCATTAGAAGAATACATTATTTCGATTACAGATGACTTCTACAAATGAAAACGAACTAACTCAATTGTTAATTATGGCAAAACGCTTCGGATATGAGGGATCCGAAGTTGTTTACTACAGATGGAAAATGATAGTAGATAAATTTCATAGCAATGGGTGCATGTACGTAGTCTTGAGTAGAAACGATTTTTGGAAGCGTTTGGTGGATAGTTATCATTCTAAGGGGGCTGCGTGTACTCAATGAAAAATATTATTAAATGATAACAGAGTTATTAAAACATTTTAAAGGAAGACAGGATGTTATTTTGGCAGCCTGTGAAACCGCTGCTGATATTTCTGATTTATATCAGGCAGGATTTTTCCGCAAAGATGATATAAAAAATTAGGAATCTAAAAAGTTCAAGCAGCAGGTAAAACAGCTGACTTATTTGTTAAGGACAATGCTAAACTAATAGGTAAGCTTACCACGACCAAGTTCTGCTAGTTCTGGGGAACCTAAGAACTAAACTGGGTTTTCAAGAAGTACGTAAAATAATGTATGGTATGGATACCTCAGAATTTGAAATAGTAAGGAGTATATCACAAACATATGTTTACTTTGGGTTAAAAGGGACAGAAATAATCATTAAGTGTATGGAATCGAAGAAGACCCGGAAAAATATGTACGAGATCTGTTTGATTTCGTAATGGACAACACAATAAAGGATGTTGACAAGAACACCTATATAGGAATAACTATCGCGAGCACTACCTTAAAGTTAAAACAATGTACATAACATGGCGTCCTAAAAAAAAGGAATTGAACCCGGAGGCTTTCTTCTCCATAGTGGAAAATACCCTCAATAGCAATGAGGAGTTCCTAATTGGAGGTGATGTCACGTTTAAGGTGCATAGTGTACATCTCCGTAAAGGAAGAGGAAAAAAAGGCGGATTTTAAGATCCACATTGTTAATCCACGCAAGGGAAGGGGTCAAACCCGTGGATCGGTCAAATATGAGGAATATATAACACTTTTGGAAAAGTGTACCATCCCATTAAACAAGAACATATAATGTCTTTCTAAGGCTATCATCCTCGGGAAGGCTAGGACCGATCAAAATCGATATCAAGTATACAAGTTAAAAACAAGCCAAGGATTTGTCTGATGATGCCAATGTTACTATTGAGCATCAAAATGGATGTACTATTAATGATGTGAAAAAAATTTCAACAATACCTGGTACCCAAGTACCAAATCATTGTCTTTGAAAAGAAACTTAATAGTCGTGAATTTCATGTGATATATCCGGAAATAAAGGGTGTTAAGCAAATTTACAATTTATATGAAGATAATCACTACCAATTAATAACTAATGCCCGTAAACTTTTTGGTAGCTGAGAGCTTTTGCGATTATTATTGCAAAAAGTACAATAAAAAAAATCTCCGATTTATTATTATTAGTATAAAGTCTTCATTTATTCAGCAATATGAAGCTTGTATAAAGTCTTCATTTATTCAGCAATATGAAACATCTTTCATTAGTTTATATTGGTTTTTACACGATTTTTTAAAAATTTGTATTGTGTTAATTAGTTTTCAACTCATTCACATAAATATTTGAAGAAATGTTTAGTATGATAGCACTGCACTGCACTGCACTGCGCAGTAACTATTTTTTTTCTTAGATATTTACTTGGGTAAGATTTAGTTGTAACGTTCACAGAAAAAAAAATCATGGCAAATTGTACCTTTTTACAGTTTGTACATGTAATATACCTACAGAAGAGTAACATTTTCATCCATACGTCAATTATTTCTTCATATTTTTTCAATCACAAACACTATCACTATCACTTTGTTTTTTATTCCAAATTAAGAATTTCTTAAAATCTTTCTGCAAAAATATTTCTATCAGTTGATTAACAAATGTATCATTATGAATGACATAATCATATATATGAAAAAACTGTTCTAATTTATTAAAAGTATTGTCGTGCATTTTTTGAAACGTATACCAAATTTCATCTTGTGTGTCCATATCCATAATAACACTTAGTACTTTTGTTTTCAATATATTTTTATGTAACAGAATACAGTCATGGTTTATTGCGTTTTTCAATCCCCGTGCACATCCACTGCAAAGAAACATACTTCTTCTTTTAGATTCCCACATTTGAAAAGCATTTAATAAGCACTGAATGGTTATGTGAATATTATCGCAGAAACAGACCAATACGTTTTCAGCATTAGACATTTTTCAGTTCGACAAAGTAAACGAATTATATAATAGTTCAGAACGTAGTTGCTTTTACGACTTTCTAATTTTAAATAACACGAACGAATAAAATAATCACACTGCAAGTGTTCTCATCTTCCTTAGCAAACGAACCAATAAAATAACACCAATTTTTAAAACGTTCACAAATAAATTTGTTCAGAGTATGTATAACATACGATTCGTAAAATAAGAAGTGATCAGTAAAATAAAAAAAAACACTAGGCACAAATATCTTCATTGACCACCATACAAAGAAGAAGAAGAAATCTTTTCATCGATTACAACCAGTACAAGAATATTCTTATGTAGCTTTTCCTAACCGTGGTATTTATACTTTTCACCGTGGGATGTAATGGCATGTTTGAATTAACCAATGAAAACAGGTTTGAACAAGTTTAAGGTAGACCTGAAACTCATAGTTCCCACCCCCCTATTAGTTTTAGATACTATTCTTTTATCCAAATTAGCTTGAATATTTCATCTTTGCATCAGTTTTTCACAATTGACAAAGTCACCCAGACCGTTTACTGCTCGTGCTTGAATTTCTATATATTCACATTGAAAGCAATAATTAGAAATCACTATACCTGAAACCCCAATAGCTCGTTTTGTATTTACTTGTCTTTTAATTAGCCTGTTGGATTTCAACGTATCAATAAATAATAATGCTTTTAAATCCATTTTTAAAAATATACTTTTGGTTATTTTACATTTAAGACATGGCGGATTACTTCCTTTTGTGACAACTTTTAGCAACGAGTGGTGCTATCTTATCTACAGAATACTCCACAATTGAAAAACTTATTACAGTTGTTATCATGAGACAATAGTTATTGAACTTTCGCTAAATATGTTTACAGATAAAGTATCGCGTACAATAGGGAGGAACAAATGCTATCGAAAACTCGCCAAATGTTAAGGATTCTTGTAGACAATCCATGTAGTAAGTTGTAAATATATGTTAAAAACTGAAGCCTACATTATGTATTTGATCAGTGCTAGAAATTCCTGTGAATTTTCATTAGGTATGCTATATGTTGAAAGCTTAGGAAAGAAAAAAAACTAACACCAACTTTGCAATGGCAAAGGAGAATAAACTGTTTCACAAACTTCTTCTTATGTCTGAAGTTTCATGAAAGTAAAATTTATTTGTACAAGTAATCACTGATTTATTTCCTATTTATCTGTATTCTTTTTCATGTCTATATGACATATATTCAAAGATCATTTACTTATTCAAACAGGTTTTTATGTCAATGCATTAAGTTATATATCTTAATTGTATTGAATTAGATTCAATCTCCCAACATGACCCTCCTCCTCTTTGCTAAGCGGATAGCGTACATGTTATCGGTGGTGACAGACTATAGTCATGTAGAAAATCATCATTTTATTTACACTTTTCTTCTTCACGAACAATAACTTTGTGAGATTATATATATATAAAAATACCCCATTGCTGTTCATAGGGGAGGTCAACTAAACTTAATCTACCACCTTTTCCCATCATTTCATTTAACCAGAAACAATTTTCAGTTCAAGTTCTTGAAAACAACCATCTTTTAGTATATATTAATCTTACTTATTTGACACACAGTTGTTCGTTAATTTTACTTATGTACTGTTCAAAACAGAAAAGATTTGTTCAAAGATTTGATGATAAATCTATAAGTACGTTAGCTATAGTTCACTATTGTTTTCTTATTGAGACCAAACTTTTATTCTTTCATAACAGGTCAGTCCCATGATTCACATTCAATTTTAACACTTTTGAAATACAATTTCCTTGAGCATCCAATAAAATAAAATTTAAAAAATTACTATGCTGACAAAGTTTCAATGTTAAGTTTTTCGGTGCTAGTTGGTTCCTACAGTTAGACTTTTCTTCATTAGGTATTCATTTGTTATTATAGGATCATAATGGCTCAATGGTAAAGGGTTCATTTTCACTGCTTAGGATTCCTGGTTCGATTACCGTTTGCATCAATTATTTCATTTCTCATAGCGGAGCCATAAGGGCTCAGTGGTAAAGCACCCAATTTTACTGCTTAGGGTCCCTGGTTCGATTACCGTTTGCATCAATTATTTCATTTCTCATAGCGGAGCCATAAGGGCTCAGTGGTAAAGCGTTCATTTCCACTGCTTAGGGTCCCTGGTTCGATTACCGTTTGCATCAATTATTTCAACATTTTTTATGACAAACATTAAGTTTGGATTTATTTCTTATAAATTGTGCTGAACAAACAACGTGTTCTCCCACTTCTTCTTCATTTCTCCAATTTCATAACCTTTCTAAAGTGATCCGACATAATCGTAGGGGCTCACAGATTTCATTTATTATTCAAAATAATTTTATAATTAAGCGTACACAGATACCATAGTAAGTAAGTAAGTAAGTAATTTTTATTTCTAAGAAACAATTTGCTATTTAATCTCTACATTTATTCAGAGTTCGATTCCGTGCTGCACAAAGTATCTAAACTGAACTGAACTGAACTGAACTAAAGTTCTTTTTCTTTGGGGATTGCGGTGGCTTAGTGGTAAGGCGCTCACCTTTGGTGTTTGGGGTCGATCCTAGGATACTGCAATTATTTAAACATTTCATCACAAGTATCTGTGTTTCTCAGGGCCGCTTTTTATAAAGTGTCTAAGAGTTTTTTATACAACAAATCTTCATGATCTAAGTGAACGGGACTCCATTTCATTTTTTTTCTTTAATTCAAATAGATAATGGCATGCCAATTAACATACATGTCATTCTACACTGAAACCCTTTATTTATATTAATCTTAGATAGGTGGATATTATTGTGTTTTTTGCACAAAATTTTATATAAAATGCCGTGGCTCGCAAATCCACAGTTTCAAAACCCAAAAGAAATACCTAGTTAATTATTCAAGAAATGAAAAACTGATTTCATTGTATGTTTCCTGTTACCAAGTACATTTTAGTGTTCACAGAAGAAAAAAAGTATTCAAATTCTCAAAATTTGACCGTTTTTCAAGAGCTTTTATAAAACGAAACAGTGTAAATTCATTCACTCATCTTAAACGGATTTAATCAAAAGTAAAATTCAGACTTTTCTTTCAGTATACTATCATTTAATAGCAACAACTAATTAGTAAGCGAAAATGTTGTTGTTGTTTTAATTCTTATTTATGGACACCAGCAAATATCTCATTAAGCTTGTTTCACCCTACAACTATGTATATTGATTAAAAATAAAAGGAAAACTCAAGTACAATTTAATATTGAAGGGAAATCAAATTAGTTATGATAACATAATTAAAATCTTTTCAATTGAAACTGATAACTAAATAGTACATCGTACTGAAAAGCATAAAGATTTTTTCCTGCTTTTTTTTTAAAATTCTAACAACAATTCTTATTCTGAAAATATCTTTTCTATGCTTCGAAACGTTACTCTTAATAAAAGGTATCTATAAGTTCAATATGACCCGGAAAAAAAAAAGTTAGACATTTTATGACCTTTGTTAGGTAGGTTTTAAAAATTCAAAGGAAAGGAAACTCAAAATTTTCCCATTCACCCAAAAAATGATTTATTTACATTCTCTTTTATATTTACAAGTATTTACAAAGAAAAAAAATTAAAGCCCCAAAATTACCTCCCCTCCCTCCCCTTCCTCTTCCTGTTCCATTTCTTCTTCTTCTTCTGCATCCTTCTCTGCGTCTTGCTTTTCTTCTTTTTCCATCACCCGTCCCTCCAAGTCCCACTTTATACCAATTATTTCCCCATCATCATACTTTCTGTCTTTTTCTTCTATATACATTTTTAAAAGTTCCATGTTTACACACATATCACATGTATGCCATTTTTCAGTTTTGTTTTTATTTTGTGGGCATGCATATGATAAAAAATATGATTTTCGATCACCACGGTTTTTTATTTTTTTACGGCAGTAGTCGTTTGGGTGTACGCTTCAAATTCAATTTCACTCATTTTCTTCTGCAAAATAAAGAAAAGTATTATTAGTACAACTTAATTTCACCAAAATGAAATCAATTATAATCAACACTAATAAAATTATATTGCTCTAATCACAAACTCAATTACATTGTTTAACTTGGACAACTTATGTATAATTTTAAAGGGGTTAACTTCACAAAGATTTGACCGTTATGTAAGAAGTTATGTTTGGTTTTCGATGGGGATTTTATGGTTCCAATTAGTGCTAAAAAATTTTTTTCCAGGAGCAAAGTTTTAAATCTGTGTGAGATATATGTTTAATTTTCAGTTTTTGTTCTGAAAAAATCAATAAGAAAAAAAATATCACTCTTAAATTATGTCTAGTGTTCCTGTGTAGCCTAACATACTGATTAACGCTAATAATCACGCTATTGGTACAAACTGTCCCGGATTTAATTTCCGGTTGTAATTAAATACTAGTTTCATATAGCCGTGCTACTGAACAAAACAGTAAACTTAAAATCAATTCACTTTATGTAGGTACACGTCTCATATACCCATACTACTGAACGGGATAGCAACTTAAAATCAATTCACTTTATGTAGGTATACGTCTCATATACCCATACTACTGAACGGGATAGCAACTTAAAATCAATTCACTTTATGTAGGTATACGTCTCATAAACCCATACTACTGAACGAAACAACAAACTCAAAATCAATTTAACTTAGGCGATAGCATAAGTCTCGAAGTTTTCAAGTTTATTTTCCAATAATTGTTAGTTAATAGGTTCATATTTCATATATCAATGTTGCTGAACGCCTTGGTTAACTGAAATTAAGCTACTATTATTAAATCTCACAGTATGTTCGTATATTTTAATAAACGGTGCTAACGTACCCGAATTCAATTTCCGGCTGTATCCTAAAAGTTCCACGTTAAGGCTGACGCATTTTGTTAAAGTGAATCACAATTTAATTTCCAATGGATCGACATGTTCTAACCCTTAATGCTTCTGCCTTTGGTGCAAACAAAACCATGGTACCGTATTCACTAAGGCTACCATCTTTACTGCAAACATATTTACCATCTCATCTACAAATTTCGCATGTCATAATTTTTTTTAATGTTATTGCCTTTTGTGCTAGGGCGTACAATTTTTTAATTCCCGGGCAAACCTATCCGCATAAACAAAGTCACCTTAACATTAAAATGCGGATTAAATTTCCGCATAAATCTAACAATGGTGCGTGGGTTCAAATCCCGGGCGGGCCTACGCGTATAAACAAAGTCATCTTAACAGCGGCGTGCGGGTTTAATTCCCGCGTGAACGTAACAACGGTGCGTGGGTTCAAATCCCGGGTGCGCTTACGCGTATAAACAAACCAATCTTAAATGCTCTACAACAACAGCGCTGCAAAGGTTTGAAAATTAATTTTAATGATAAGCATTATATTTAATCTCGGGTTTTATTCAATGTCACTCCAATCCAGTTAGCTATAAAATATTCTCCCACATTCAAATGTATTCTGCAATATTTGAATATATCTTTCACACCATTTTTCCCTCAAAATCTGACGGACTAAACAAATTAAGTTATTTTTTTTCACTGTATATAAATCAAATTTTCCACCCGGACAAACTCAAACAAAGTGATTTATTAAAAAAATAAAATACGTTCGCTTCATATAAGCATTGTCTCTAGTTCAAACCTTGAATCGATCATAAATGAACAAACGAAATGTATATCAGTTTTCTTATGCATCTCTATATCAATTTTTAAACTTATAAATATTCTTTCAACAAGAAACAAAAATAAGATTGTGTATGTGTTTTCAATAACCATATTAAAACAGTAAAATTACATTTCTTCTTCTATACTTTTTTTCTTTCTTTCTTTCATCGAATAACCCCGTACTAATTATTATATAATTCTCTTCAATCATTTGTTTTCATTACTTTAATACAAAATCAACTATAATAGAAAATTGTGGTTCTATGCCATCTGTCGGAGAAATTTTAAAATTAACTTTAGTTTAGTTTACCTCCGTGCGTCGTGTTGACGTGTTTTGTTATTATTCCTGAATATATATTTATATTTTAAAGGTAAAGTATGATATATATTTCTTTTTTATCCATTAAATACTACTGATAGCGTTAAATAAGTACCAAAAAACCCTTCTCGCAGTTGTGTTCTGTTAATAAAACATAGTTTTGTGAGGGCATAGTTGATTCTTCTTCTATCAGTAAACCACCATACATTCATTATATTACAAAACCCTAAGGGGGACCCACCAACACATATGGACCTTCAGTTGAACAAAATTATCATCATCATGTTATTACCTATTCAGAAAAACCCGCAATTGTAGGGACTAACTAATGGGAAACTTTAACACATGTCAATGTATATGCTAAAAACAGCCGTACATAATTCTCTTTTTGCTATAATATAATACTGTTAAAATCTAAGTAAGCCTGTGACTAAGGGGAAGGGTCCCGCCAGTTATAGGTACGTACTACAATAGGCATACATAATTCTCTTTTTGCTATAATATAATACTGTTAAAATCTAAGTAAGCCTGTGACTAAGGGGGAAGGGTCCCGCCAGTTATAGGTACGTACTACAATAGGCATACATAATTCTCTTTTTGCTATAATATAATACTGTTAAAATCTAAGTAAGCCTGTGACTAAAGGGGAAGGGCCCCGCCAGTTATAGGTACGTGCTACAATAGGCATACATAATTCTCTTTTTGCTATAATATAATACTGTTAAAATTTAAGTAAGCCTGTGACTAAGGGGGGAAGGGCCCCCGCCAGTTATAGGTACGTACTACAATAGGCATACATAATTCTCTTTTTGCTATAATATAATACTGTTAAAATCTAAGTAAGCCTGTGACTAAGGGGGGAAGGGCCCCCGCCAGTTATAGGTACGTGCTACAATAGTCGTACGTAATTTCATTTTGCTTCCTTGTAATACAATACTGTTTACATCTATGGATGTCTATCTGAGAGGCAAATGCCACTTAGTTAGAGGAACATACTACAAATAGGACTACATAATTTCATTTTGCTTCCTTGTAATACAATACTGTTTAAATCTAGGGTCACCTATAACCTCTAGGGCCGCCCGTCAGTTATAGCTACGTGCTACAATAGTCGTACGTAATTCTCTTTTGCTATAATACTGTTTAAATCTATGATGTCTATGTAAGAGGTAAATGCCACTTAGTTAGAGGGACATCATTTCATTTTGCTTCAATAATACACAACAAGTTTTCAAATCAAAAGACAGTGTTCAATAACCAATGTATTTAGGGGTTCCGTAAAATTTTCTTTCTTAACATTAAAGCTATTGTATGTGTTATGTGACTACCAAACCCCGCAATAACTAACATTCAGTAATATTTACTATCAAAACACGATAATGTTGGGGAAAAGCGCTCCCTCCCTCCCCCAAGACTAAAACATTTCTTTCTGCAAATACTAGTCTTAGTTCAAACATTTGCGTTCCTAAAAGATTATCAGCTATATTACCAAAGCGTACTTGTATGCCATCTATTGGCAAATGAGCTTACTTAAACAGTTCAAGTCCCATCTGTACAACGTACATATATATATATATATATATATATATATATATATATATATATATATATATATATATTAGGTATAATTGATTTTAAAGTGATCGGTATAACAGTTAAAAATCGTAACAAATAAATCAAACAAATTGTAATTAAGCATACTATAATTAAGCAAATAAAACTCTACAAGTAAATGGTCCGTCTTTAGCCCTTTTTATTTGTAGGCTCACACTGCAAGTGTTCTGAGCTTCTTATTTTAAGAACGAGTGTTATTTTAAATAACACGAACGAATAAAATAATCACACTACAAGTGTTCTGAGCTTGCTTAGCAAACGATTTATTTTGCAAGTTGCTCCGAGTAATTTATTAGGTGAGTATCTTTTTATTCTCTCCACATATTGTTCGAACATCTTAGATTGTTCATAGTTTGCACAGCAAACAATTTATTAGGAGAGTATTTTTTTATTCTCTCTCACATATTGTTCCGACTAATTTATTAGGAGAATGCAAATAAGAATGAGCTTCTAATAAAGCGAAAGAATGAAATAATAATAATAATAATAATAATAATAATAATAATAACTTTAGTAATAAATTGCAAACACTTAAAATCTTGTCCCTCTTGCATGATTACAAAATGGTCGTAGGTTTATTCCCCCCCGATAATGTTTCTCAAAAGCAAAGCGTGTAGTTTACCAATAATTATTCAAAAAAACTTTCATTATAATTAAGTGAATAATACATATCAGTTTAGCATTTAAAAAAGTTCTCACCTTAAAAAATCAAAGTTCGTACTGTTAACATCACTGACGAAAAAAAGTTCAATAAACACACAAATAGAGTTTTTTCAACACACACACACTATGGAACTGTGTAAAAACAATAATAACAAACTTTATTTCAATACTATATATATATATATATAAGGATTTCATTGTGTCCCTCCCCCAAGCATCATGTTTTCATCAGGTTTTCAACCCGATTTCATTAATTATAAATAAATAAAGTCATCATGTCCGCTAACATCGTTTATTCAATGCTACAGCAAGAAATCTAAAAATTTCTTATTTACAAGTTTATCAACCGTTGGAGAAATCTCATTCAGACAGGGTATCAACATTTGGGCCTTGTAGCGATGTGTGGTTCTCATCTAATTAAGGAAAATGCTTACATGTAAAACTTTCATCAGATATTAGATATTCTGCCAAAATCAGATATTGCCACAAAAAATACATTTACGTGTTTGTCCCAAAACATCTTCTAAAGGGGGAAGAAACATAAAATTTCTATCTGTCTTCTTCATCACTGCCGATAAGTATCGCAGTGACAATCATAGTTAATGAAAAGATATTTCAGTATATCACCAGTCAGAGTTCTAACGGGCAAAGGGGAAAGCGTCCAAGATTATTTCAGTACAAGCGGAAATAAAAGTAGAAAGTGCATTGACACTCTATGTATGTCAGGACTCAATGTTCTAACGGAAGCAAAAGGGAAACGCGTATACCCGGAAGTAATGGCATTTACAAAAATAAAATTGTGTTCATTCTAAGCTCGCCTTCTCTCAAAGACGGAAGAACAATTCACTCACTCCGTATTTCAAACTTGGCTGTAAACACGGAGTTAACTATAAGGAATAAACAAATCAATAAAACGATGAATATTAACAAAATAAATAAATAAACCATTCAATCATACACACACACTTCGTATTTCCCATGTTTTTTTTTCTCGCCAATTTACATGTGAGAATTGCAATAATTCTCAGTACAATACAGTGTTCACCTCTGGTGTTTGGGGGTCCCGGATTCAATCCCCGTACAATACAACGTTCAATTCTGGTGCTAAGGGTCCCAGGTTCATTTTCAGTACAATACATCGTTCATCTCTGCTGCTTGGGGTCCCAGGCTCATTTTCAATACAATACAGTGTTCACCTATGGTGTTAAGGGTCCCGGTTCAATCCCATTACAATACAGCGTTCACCTCTGGTGCTAAGGGTCCCGGGTTCATTTTCAGTACAATACAGCGTTCACCTCTGGTGCTAAGGGTCCCAGGCTCATTCTCAATACAATACAGTGTTCACCTATGGTGTTAAGGGTCCCGGTTCAATCCCATTACAATACAGCGTTCACCTCTGGTGCTAAGGGTCCCGGATTCGATCCCAGTACAATACAGCGTTCACCTCTGGTGCTAAGGGTCCCGGTTCAATCCCATTACAATACAACGTTCACCTCTGGTGCTAAGGGTCCCGGAGGAAAATATCTTTTTATTCTCTCACATATTGCTCGTGTAATATATTCAATATTAATTTAATCACTACTACGGATTATTAATTTAATCACTACTACGAATTATTAATTTAATCACTACTACGGATTATTAATTTAATCACTACTACGGAAGTAAGTGATACAGAATGACGTATCATCATATCAACAGATTTAATTCAAATTTCCATTATTATTTTTAAAAATATCCAGTATAAAGTCTCTACAGACACGCATACAAACTCGAAAAAGAGCACATGACCTTTCCATGTCAGCACAACTAAATAAAGAAACACACGTAAGCAGGTCATCAAACCATAATAACATACACGCCCCCCTCTGACAACATCCATTAAAGAAACATGTTAGAACATAATTATTACGTAAAGTACCGTTAACATTCTTCCTTTCGGGTGTAAAAGTTCGTCTCCAACTACTGAAGACATGGCAAAGAAAATTATTACTAAAAATATAGTATAACTGAAAGATTTGTTGTTCAATTATCTATTTAGAATAAATAGTGAAGAAGGATATATGAGAAGACAATATTTCAATAGAAAGTACACGAATTAAGTGAATTCATTTATAATTCAATTCGTATAAATTGTTTATTATTACCATTACAATATCATTTTACTGATGATATACATGTAAATATTTAGAATGAACTCTTCTAAAGCACTATGAACTTAGACTTTCCTGAGCATTTATTATAAGCACATATTTGTTCAGTTCTGCTTCCTATAAGCCAATTATAATAGCGATCATTGCGCTCATCTTGAAGGGTCTTGTTTATTGACTTTCCTTGTCGAAACACTGTTCCGTACTTCGTCAATAATGAAAAAGCCTTTTAAAACTGAGAAGGAAATCAGTGTATTTCTTGGATTGAAGCTTCTTTGCCAATAACCAAGAATTCACAACTGAAACAAGTAGCAAATATGCAAATATTGGCCACTATCATTTTTGCTTCCTTTTTCTTGTTCTGTATGATGCCACGCACTGATCTACTAAATCTACTCTTTCAATTCCTTTATTGTAGCTCGCTATAATGTTAGAATGCTTCTTATCCTTGACTTCTTTTCGTGGGACTGCCGACTTGTTGAACCAAAAAAATCGTAGCTCGTTGCCAGCGTAACTGTATTGCTGTTCAACCTAACATGGTTGACATTTTTGTTGCTACGATAGTCATGTGCACCTCCTGGTTTTTTCTTCATTTCTTTGATGTCCCTTAGTGAGCAGTTGCGGATTCGTCTTTGCTGAATTGTGCCTGATGCACGAATACCCATATTATGCAGATGATTCATGAGATCTACGGAAGTAAAGTAATTGTCAAAGAATATTTTACACCTAGCATTACGTGGAATGCTTGCTGAAGTTAGCAAAGATAATACGACACTCCCATCCAGTCCATAATGATAGTCTTTTTCTTTTTCCTTTCTTGCAATTGGAGACACATCATTTAACCTGAACTGGTAAAAATGGCCCAGTTTTGGTACCCTAAGCGGATGGGCTTTCCTCTCATAAATTGTTTTGCATAAGGCTCATTCTTTCATCAATTGCAATTCTTTCCTAAGACCACGATATTTTTGGAACTAAGACGAAAACTTCCCTGCATATGGTTTCAGCTCACATAAAGGATCCGCATCAGCACCTCGTTGTGCGTTGTTATTCAAATGAAGTTACACTGTATATTGCGTTACATAAACATATAATAATTAGAAATAATTGTGTTATTCCTACGTGATAGTAAATACTGAATTTTAAAACTAAATACAACGCATTTAATGAGAAGTGGTTCTGAAATTAATCAGACTCAATACAAGGAAAAATTAAAACAAACAATATATATTACCAGAAAAATTGAGCTTGTATTGAATGCAAAAAGTCCCTCATGCACAGGACTCCTAAAATTTACATCTCGCCTATCATGTGCAAACGGAAATCATAACTAAATATGTAGTTAGTTATAAATGTTGATATCTATACTTTAATTTTTATACAAAATTTAAAGCTTTAAGAACACCTTTATATATACTTACATGTAAGAGGTAACCCTATACATTAAACAGCATACTGCCTCGCCACCGTGTTTTATTCTTCGGCAAATGAAGTAGACAATCAATGTTATCGAGCCAACCATAGGAAACGTAGAAAGAATAGATAATAGACTCATGAAGTAAAGGGCTGAAAACACAGTTTCTTCGGTAAATGAATAAAAGCACGCGCACGATTTATCGAACGTTGTGCACTAATGGGTAAGGACTTTCCTTTAGCCTTGAAGCATAGAAAAAAATACAAATAATGTTCACATAGGGACGATTTCACACTTTGAATTTATTAATGAATTTATAAGAAAGAATTTCTACGTAGAAATTGAATGTGTTGACTACATATGGAGGAAATCCAAATGTATCGAAGTATTCTGTACGTCCATCGGTATTAATATATACGGATACCCAGTGAGTACCGATTTTAGTGGATGGATCTGTATTTAGGATGATAGCTGCAGGTACCTTAACACGTAATGGTAATTGGTTGGCTGCAAATACGCCAATGTAATGATTGTGAAATAGAGTTTGAAGAGCGCGTAAAAATTCTAGTGTAGATTATATATATAAAAATGCATACATGTAAACTCATGTTCAAAATTATTGTCGCATGTCTATAAATTTGTTGTTCTAGGAATATAATTTGATAACAAATTTGCCTGCTATTTCTTATAATGTTAGTATGTGTATAATCGGCAAAGACATGTATGTGGCAAATTTCATGTCAAAAGAGCAGTAAATAAGAACAATATAACGAAAATAATTTTTTTGTCCATTTAGCAACATTTTGTTTTACTTATTATTCCAATTTTCGTATTTCTAGTTCTTTTCCTATGAAATTTACCACAAATATACATTTCCCTATTATTAAATAAAGCGTTTTGGGCATCACAGGCCCCCTTTGGTTGTAGTAAGGGGCAGGACGGTAGACAGCCTAAAAGGTAGGAGGGGTGGTAGAAGTTAGGGGGCCCGGTCCAACCATATTATAGTTCATTTGCAAGCCTATCTTGAAAATTTAAGGGGCCGCAAAAATTTAGGGGGCCCGGCCCCCTAGACCCCCTTGGATACGGGCCTGGTAAGGGGCTATTCACAAAATACTGTAACTATTACATTACAGTGTTTTGGTAATGAATTTTGTTTTGCTTAGAAACAATTTTGGTATTACTCATTGAGGGTAGTCTGTTTGCCAATGTCTGGACCACCTTCAGCGTCGCGTGTACTTACGACGTCTAATTATATTTCTCTTGAGAAGACAGAGCGCAAACGTTGACCACAGCAACACATCCTCCATATTGGCTTTGGAAAAACTGAGTGGCAAAGACCCAGAGTTGGCGTGGGTCAATGAAAACTTGACCCACGACCCACTGACCCACCACCCACCGTGACCCACTCTGACCCACGACCCACCATGACCCACTGTGACCCACCATGACTTACCATCCACCGTGACCCACTCTGACCCACCACCCACCGTGACCCACCACCCACCATGAACCAATCTCATCCACTGTGACTTATTCTGACTCACCAAAATCCATCGTCATCAACTCTGAACACGATTCACGGCCTCTTCTGCACTGACTAAAGAGTTTACACTTGTAATAAAACAAGACTGTGAAATTGTCACTAATCGGAGTTTGAATTTCTAGTCTATTGATCAAGCAACATTCTGTTACAATAACAGCGGAACTTACCTTTACGATATAATATGGTAAAGTGTTTGTCAGTGAGGAAATTCAAACAGTCCGAGGTGGGGGGAAATTAGTGTGTGCCTAAAATATACTTGGACCAAGAGAGTATTATTGCAAGTGTTAATTTCTGAACGCATTCCAAAAGAAATTTCTATTCACAGGAAAATACCCCTGCACAATATGGAAAAAGTTATGGTTTCTCAGTTCACAGTATTTTTCTCACAAAAGACTTGAAAAATCAGTTTTTCATAGTGTATAAAGGTGCTCGGGTACCCTATGTGAGAGCATCTCCATAAAGTATGCTCATAATTGTAATTTGTGTAATCACTAAAACACCACGTTAAATTTAAGTTACAAATATGCATAATTGCAATTATTATCAATATTTATTCAAAGTAGTTTACCTAAAGCAAAGAATAGACTTACTAAAAATTAGGTACAAAGTTGAATAACACAAATAAGCCATTAGTAATACAAGTATACATTTTCCATAACTCGTAATTATCCACCTTAAAACAAATCTGAAATCGGGTTTATTTCCTGTTGGTAACTTTTTCGTGGAAAATCATCCGCAGCGGAATGATGTCCACCCTTCAGCCAAGAAATAACTAGCTCGTGTACTTTGAGCTTGTCTAGCGGTGGGCCAGTAACATTGATGAACAAGTGAGACGATGTTTGAGCATTTAGTCTATTTCTAATATCAGTCATCTGTAAATTCACAAGGGGAAATCCCCGTTCCTACTCTGTCGTGGAAATTGATAATACTTCTACCCGATTTATGCAACTCCTCGACAATCTGCTTGTTAGACTTAAGTCTGATAACGATTTTTCTTGGTCAGTTTTGAAATACTCAGCAAGAAGTATCACCTCTCTATCACCATACATCTTTTCCATGTCAGTTGGCAATGTCGACTCATGGAGAACAGAAACTTCATCTACCACACCTTCGATAGGGAATCTTGTGAATAAATTATCAATTAAAGCCTGATAAACTGATGATTTCTTATTTGTTTATGAATTTAATTTTTGTAATTACACATGAAGGTTTGATGCCATTACGAAGTTCTCTTCCCCGTCTAGAAAGCCAAAAGGAACGAGGTTCCTGGAAAGTATTCAGAGGTGAATGGGAATTTCACTCCTTCTTCCCCTTCAATTACCACATTGATGTTTGCCATGTGCCAAATTACGATGAATTTCAATTAAATTATCATAGTATAATTATTTCCTTGTTGAATTATAGATGCTTTTCAGTGGAAAAAGGGATGAAATTTGAAAGTTCCAAATCAAGGTAAGTAGACCAACGTAAAGGGAAAAAATTGTAAAATTTTCCATATAATTATGCCTAAAATCCAAACTTAAAATTTCCGTGTAACTAAGCTTACAGTACAAATTTTATGTCTATTTTCTCATAATTTTATGGGTTGATTGCCCTGTGCTGTAAGCGCTCCATATAACAAACATAAGCTTCAGCAATTATTATAGTAGAAAGCACTGAATATATGAAGCAAAGCACTGTATTTTTTGTTTCTGATTTTTTTTCTTAAATAACATCGATCCTTTTCGATCATTTCTACAAACCAACTCACTACCAATTTTCCATATATAGAAAAGTGCACCCTCTATAAAGAAGAATTTTTAAAAATTCCAGGACAGATTCTGTTTATTTTCAATAAAGAGTTAATACACTGAATTTCGGGTCCGTAAGTTTAGCGGCTTGCGAAATACTCATTTTTTTTTTCGCAAAAATTCGGATTCTTACTACCTCCTTAGGATATTATGCATTATAATGAAAGCAATATAACATCCCAGTTTGGATTAAGGCCTAACTATATACCAAAGGTAATTTCATTTGACTTTGCAATTTGACCGTGATGATCAGGCACACATAGTTACATTCATTTTTTTTTTATATAATAACTTATATATTACAGTGATTCAAAAGTGTATTTTTTCTAGTAGTCAGCTCCTCTAAAGACTCACAGGTCTCGAAAGCCAAGTAGTAGTAAATGTCCTATTGCTATTATTACAATTAAAAATATCAATATCCAAGAGTGCCTGAAGTTCATTTTTTCACTTGGTTAGATATACTCACCTCAGGTAAGCAGGCAGAAACAAATGGAAAAGGAAGGGAAATGAAGGTCTTGAAAGTGAAACGAAGACAAATTTACCAGTCTTCAGAAGATACTGTCTACAATGCAGTGAGCAGAGTTCGTCTGCAAATCATATTGAGTCGGTGGGTCGCAGTGGGTCACGGTGGGTGGTGGGTCACAATGGGTCATGGTGGGTGATGGGTCGCAGTGGGTCACGGTAGGTGGTGGGTCACAGTGGGTCACATGCTGTTGACCCACGACCCACCGACCCACTCAGAAAACTTGACCCACTGACCCACCGACCCACTGACCCACTCCATCTCTGGTGTAGACACACACGAATTGCAACGTCTTAAAACTGCGCAGGTAAATCGTTGCCAAGACGGAGCGTGTAGACCAGCCTTAAGAATAAGCCTCAAATCTGCCTGCCTCTCAACGTTGAAGACAACTCTGCTGCTCTGATCCTCCACAACATTCTTTGTTAACTTCATAAATATTTTGGACATCGCAAAATATTGGTACGGTCCTACCCGTTTCCCCCAATGTTGAAGACAGATTTGCACCTCTGAATTGTAGGGGGAGGTTTCCCCTAAAACCGTTTTCCCGCAGAAAATAAAAAAAAAAACCGTATTCGCTTATTTTTTGCGCATTGTCCCTACACAAAGTTTTCTTTCAATTCTTCATGTCCTTTAGGAACTCCTTACATACTGTTGTTAGCACTCTTGATATTTCATAATCAGAGGTTTGGAGGGGTCCGTGCCCCACTCAAACGTTTTTTCCAGGAAAATACGAAACCCGTATTTCCTCATTTTATGTCTACAATATCTGTGCACAATTTGGGGGCCGCGGTGGCTCAGTGGTAGAGTGTTCACCTCTGGTGCTTGGGGTCCCGGGTTCAAACCCTGCTCCCGCCAAGTGAACTTTGTGGAGGACAAACACCGTGTGCGTGGGTTTTCTCGGGGTTCTCCCGTTTCCTCCCACTTTCTTCATTCTATCATTTCATTCATCTCACATCATCACCGTCTCTTTTAGCCTAACCGGCATAACCGTGGGACGTAAAACCCAAAAATTTCATTTCATTTCATTTTTCTGTGCACAATTTCATTCACTTTGGTCCAATTATTCTTGCCTTTTTAGAATCAACTTTCAAAATTTTGGGTGGGGCTTTTGCCGCCTAAAACCGTTTTTCCGCAGAAAATAGAAAATCCGTGTTCGTTTATTTTTTGCGTATTGTCCCTAGACAAAGTTACTTTGCAATTCTTCATGTTATTTACACACATCTGACATACTGTTATTAGCACTTTTGATATTTCATGATCAAAGTTTTGGAGGGTTCCGTGCTCCACCTAACAATTTTTTCCAGGAAAATACGAAACACGTGTTCCCTCATTTTACGTCTACAATATCTGCGTACAATTTCGTTCACTTCGGTCCACTTGTTTTTGGCTTTCGGGCGTCAACTTTCAAAATTTGGGGTGGGGGTTTTTGCTCCTTAAAACCGTTTTCCCGCAAACAATAAAAAACACGTATTCGTTTATTTTGTGTGTAGTAACTACCTGCCAAATTTTATCAAAATCGGAGTGTTACCCTTCGGAAGTGTTACTTGTAAGATAGGTCTTCGGTCTTTTGAGTGTCTAGAAGGAACGTTTAACTGTACATGTTGTTACCCGCAGCGTGACTCATATTTAATAGTCTTTTCATATGTGGCTAAAATTCATTATCACATGTATCACATAAATCCAAAATCAAATTGAAAGTGTCTTTTATTTCGTTTTTCCACATCTTAACAGAAAAATCATATCAGTTATCTCCACAGACGCCATTTTCCAATATAGCCGCCAAATAAGCAATCAACATAAGTAACTAAGGAAGGGCTAAGGTACTAAGTCAACTAGGAAAGTCATCTTGGTGTCAAATCGTAGGTTTTTGGGATCAGAGAATTCAAATATTATCTTAAAATTGCGATATATTGAATTCTGATGCATAATATAGCGAGGGCCGTACGCAGAAATTTATTTCGGAGGGATCCAAAGCTTTTCGGCGAGTCCAAGTTCAATATGAGTACAAATTGTATTAAAATCGGTCATTAACCACTTCCCGCCGAAGTCCTAATCAGAAAGAAATCCGAGATAACCTTCCGTGGATTATCTGCGGAAACATTTCGGCTACAATAACTGGAGTGAGTGAAGTAAAGAAGTTTCGTGTGTGTGAAGAGAATAAAGCTCACAAATTTCTGGCAGCTGCAAATTTCTTTCAAGATGAAGTGTTAGACCATATCGAAGATTTAGATAGTACAAGTTGTTTGCAGCCGATGTACTCGTCCATGGAAACTGCATAAAAGCTTATCTTAGAAAATATGACTGCCTGTCAAGTGTTAAAGAGCCGAAATGTACAAAACTGTTACAGAAATTCCAGTTATTCAAGCAAGCAAAACAGGTATTGACCCTTTGCTCAGTAATGGTTATGGCTTCACGCTTTCTAAAATTAGGTCTAGCTGATGAACAACTTCGATGACAGTATTCCAATTTATAACAATGAGGTGAAGATATTTTTGGTTAGGGAATATGAGGGCAAAATCAAGTTTTGCCCATCAGAAACCGAAAAAATCTTTGCTTGTATTTTCTTCTGATCTGAGCTCAGAAGTTTTAGTCCAAATGATTAGATCTCATAATGCCGTAAAAACTGCAGGGACACTTCTACGTAATGCTATTAAGGAATTAGATTTTAACTTAAGCGACAAATTCTGTGATTCTACAGAGCTTCTATAATCCTGGAAGGTGTCGACGATGTCTGATGTATTACCATTCTTTTCATCCCTATTCAATATTAGCAAAACACACTCATGAAAGCAGCAGTGATGTCGCAAACATCTATAATGATAATGAACTGGAAGATTATGTCATTTCTGATACTAATGCACTAGAACGCAAATCTTTGCCACTATTCTCTGTATTCCAAATAATGTATTATCAGGTATGGCATGATATGAAGAAAACACTACTTCGTATGATGTTGGCGCACACAATTTATGATCGATGCAAAAGTAAAACGTTAATAACTTCCTTAAATCGGGTTGGTGTTTCCATTAGCTACTCAAATTTAATAGGAAACAGAAATTTACTCTCTGCTTACTCCGTAAAAGCCTGTGAAATTGCTGACACACTATACCAAGTCATTTTAACTTAAGAGATTTCACAACAGGAGCTCTTGACAACATCGACTTTGAAGACAAGTCATCGCTCTCAGGTACGTTTGGAAACCATCATACTGCCATGGTTCTTTTTTCAACATAAGACATCCGAAGAGATCCACAGAAAGAAAAAAGATTTCACAAATTGTACTGATGAAGAGAACTTGTAAACTTCAGTGTGAGCTACGGTGTCAAAAATAATAATAATAATAAAACACTAAACAAAAGAAAGAAAATAACCAACCTGCTTTACAACTTTACAGCTTTTCATTTTTTCATGTTTTCGACAGCCTATATACCTAACTCCGAAAGGAAACATTTATGCACCCTGGTTGATCTATACTTTTCGTCTTGTCTTGGTGTCAGGAATCACCTTCCAAATGTTGTCGGTGTTGTTTTGAAGCACCAAATATAAAAGCAGAATACCAGTTCTTCGTACGGAGCGAATATGTTTCATTTTGGACACAGAGGGCTGAAGTTGGACTTAAACTGCAATAGAAGTGTCACTGCTCGTCTCAGCGACCCTGAAAACTATGGATTCGACACTACTATCGGTCGTTTTCGATCATTTTTAAATATCTTCCCTCTCTCCCGTCCCTTGAGTTCCACTGTCAAAGTGAAGAGATAGAAACCTTCCCAGGCCCGAACCTCATCTACATATATAATTATTTTAGGTCAACAGGAAGAGATGTAAGCTACGATGATGACATATTTTATCTGTCTTCAACACAAGAAATTATTAATTTGGGCCATTTGCCTAACAAGAGAAATAATACTTGTTTAGTTACAAGAAATATCCATACTGATTCGGTAGGTTTAATAATTTGTTGAATTCAGCCATCTTTATTCGATTTTTCTTAATTCATGTTACTTATATTGTACTAAATGCATTAGTGACGTATTACAATAGAGCACATGTATCAACACAAATAAATTTGAAAACGAGAATATATTTTCACTTTGGACCCACCCCAAGAAAAAATTTCTAAGTGCACGCCTGTTCCTGACCTAGGTCCGTCCTGTATTTCTCTAACTCACTTGTTACGGATGTTAATGCGCCTGCCCCATAAACACTTCTTATATTTCATGTTCCAATCTTATGTCCATTTTACTTTGCTGAAGTAGTGCTAAGTTTTCAGTTCTAGTCCAAGGCTTCTGTGAATGTTTCTGAATAAGTGCCTTTTGTTATAAGATGAGGTTGTTAGCCTCAGGCCAAACCTCCAAACTGGAGGACTAACCTTGTCGTCTGTCCAAGGCTTCTTATTCAGTATAGCTATATATTCAGTATATATTCAGCTAACCTCTATATCTAAAGGACTTCTCGTTCCGCAACTTGAGGACGCGCCATGCAGTGGTGACAAGAACCCACATTACACGGACGTCAACGACAAATAAAGGTAACAAATACAAATAATTAAAGAATATCGTGGAAAAAAGAAGCAATTGTTGTGTCTTAAATAAAACAAGGAAACTAAACATCAAATGCTGTGTTGGGGGATTGTACTGAACAGCGCAGAAACATGAAGTCCTGAATTGTATAGAATTGTAGAGAAGAATGGACAATAGCTGTGTAAAACAATATGGTAATGAGAGAATTTACGTACGTAAACCTGAGGGACAGGAGAACGATATTAGAGATAACTAGAAGATGAAGAACTAGTTAGAGCATTATTTGAGACAAAGTTGTAAAGTGACAGAAGCAATGATGAAAAAGGGGGGGGGGGAGAAAAGATTGCAACTGATGAATGGCGTTAAAGGCTATTCTTATGTCGAGTGAAAGAAAACGTTGATGAATTATCGTATGGCTAAGGCCTCTTAATTTGAGAGCTAAGTGACCTGTCGGTAAGGATGATTATCCTGATTTCGTGATGATGACGATGATAACGATAGTAACAATGGATCCCAATTACTGCTTATTCATCCAAACAAGTAGATCCTACAGTAGATCAAATTCGGGACTACGCGCACAGACAATTATTTGTTAAAGAAAAACTGAATATGAATACAGTGGCGGCGTGAGGCAAACTGGGACCTGGAGCCAGTGAAGTAGGTTGGGGCCCCTTTTCAAACAATCGTGATTTATACACTTCTATTTTTGATATTCATTTACATAACCATTCTTTCTGTTTGCTCCTTCCCCTTTCCCGTTGGTGTGTGTGTTTAGATCATTATAATCTGGGATATATTAAACAAATTCAGCATCCCTGTCTATTTTTTAAATACTTAGAAGCGCCTTCAGTCTGGTATCTACAAATAAAACTAGGCCACGATTATCATTGCATATTGTTTTCTTTTTTATTCATTGTTAAACAAAGGACGCGATAGAAAAAGGATTAGGGATACAAGTGTAACGGAAACTACAACCCACAACAGAAATAACAATCCAAAACGTAACAATCAAGAATTCAGAATTTATCCTACACCTATACTATCGTAGTATCAACGCGTACTGTAATTAGATGGAATAGTGGACGTAATGCTCCTAATAATACAGTTAGAGACAAATTTACGTATAAAACGTAACAATGAGTTGATATTGCAAAAATTGCAAATAATAACATAACCGATGCGATTTTTAAATGTAAGCTCTATGTTTTCTAGAATATTTTTGTTCGGTTCTTCTCTTTTGGTGTTTCTCCTGCGCAATTTCTCATATGGTTAAGTTTATTCATAGTTTCTCACCTGTCTGAATTTACATTAGATGGGTTTTGTTTGATTAGATTTTTCTTCCTAAAATTAGCCCCATTCACTTTATCTTTCGGTTTCTCTCCAATGATAATGTACGATCTATTTAGTCCCGCTGCTTTTGCCGAAATATCAATGAATAGTTAAGCACTAGAATATTTCTCTCCTGCTTGTCTTTTTTACTATTGTTTCCAGATTTCGCACTTGTTTTATGATTATATTATTTTGTATTTAATAATTCAGTCATGTTTATATTCTGTCACTTATGACTATTTCCATTACCATTTACTAACATACTTAGTATTACAGTATAACCTCGTTAACACGAACTCGCTTAAGCCGAACACTCGGTTAGGACGAACAAAATTTCGGTCCCGGCATCGCTGTACGTTATCTTATAGGAAGTTTTATCGGTTAACACGAATTTCGGTTAGCACGAATTACGAACTAATATTTAGTCCCTTGAGTCAGTAAAGGTTTTCATTTAACACGAACTTTCAATCCTTTGTTGTTGTTTTTCGAGACCATTTTTTTATTTCAGATTTCACTCCGGATCAGTTTTTGTCATACAGTATTTATACAGACGAAAATTGCCTTGTAAATAAGAGAAAAAACAGAAACGGATATCTTTCCTCTCTTATGAGGTGTTGATTCTGTCCGTCAAGCGCTGAACATGCAGGTGCTTGGCAGACGAGCTGGCTACAGCTCAAGACAAAACATCTCTCCCCTGTAACTCCAAACTGGTTACAGAAGTCATAAATACCTTTCCGTTACTAGCGGTACCCAACCTGCTAGCGGAGTTATCAATTTTATAACTTAACCCGGATTTTCTCCGTGGAACCTTTTTTTTTTTTTTTTTTAAATCTTCGAAGATAGGATAATAAGCTTACTGTAGTGTTTTCACTTTTCAGAAGACGGTACCGAGACCGAAACTAGTCTCGATCTCGATCTTAACTCGAATTTGAGACCAAGCCGTGCTTTTCGAAATCGAGACGAGACTGAAACTCTCAATCTCGTCTCGATACAATTCTGTGGATGGTATCAAGACTGAGAATAATCTTGGTCTCGTCTCGAATTTGGAAAAGAGACGAGACCGAGACTACTCAGTCTCGTCTCGATACCATCTCTAGTGTTTTCTATGACATACATAATATACTGTCGTGTTATGTATAGTCTGTATACTGTAGTGCGTATGTATGGAGAAAATTTATTCGAATAATAAAATTTGGGTCTCCGGTTAACACGAATTTTTTTAACACGAACTCCTGATTTTTCAGTCCCTTGGAATTCGTGTTAACGAGGGTTTACTGTAGAATATATTATAACAAAAAATCCTGAATATATTGAATAATTGGGGATATTATAAATTAAATATGTGAGCACAGAATTCTACTACGGGTTATACCATCCTACTTTTCATTACCACCTATCACCAGTCAATTGATAAATCTTGACAGTTTTTTTTATTACTCTTTTGGTACTTTTGGGGGCGCGGTGGCTCAGTGGAAAAGCGTTCACCTTCGATGCTTGGGGTCCCTGGTTCGATTCCAGCTCGCGCCGTGTGGACTTTGTGGTGGGTAAACACCGTGCTCGTGGGTTTTCTCGGGGTTCTCTTGTTTCCTCCCACTTTCTTCATTCCACCTTTTCATTCATTTCTCATCATCACCGTCCCCTTTAGCTTAACCAGCATAAGCATGGGACGTAAGACAAAGATTTCATTTTCTTTTGGTACTTTTGTATTTTATTGCCTTTACTTGAAACATGAAACTACTTTCAACAGTGGTTCCACTACCATATTAGCCTATGTTCCACCAACATTCAGAATAATACCTTCCTTACTTTGGTAGCAGCAAAAGTCTCAACTATATTATCAGAATCCAGTGGATACTATTTTATTTTCGATACAAAGAATTGCCAAATTCGTGAATCTTTCCTGACTCATTGTGGAACGCAAGTATGATTTTATCAATTTCATTTTGGTGAAAAGCTTTTCACATGATGTGACAGATACGGGCAGTGTTAACAAATCTGAAGAGCGGTTGCCAAACTTTAGTAAATTTTAAGCCCCATTGAAGATATATATTTCAGGATATCTTGTGGTGAAAAATCAAGTTGTTCTTTAGCTTTCTGAGCACACCTTAGTGAACGGATTAAATCCTTACAATCCTGGTCATCCAGGTCATTCGGGTAGAACAAAGCCAAATCAGAGCAACATGCTTTTAGCCTTTCCTGGCTATCATCATCTAGCTGCTGCACAAAGTTGGCCATAGAACACAGGAATCCAAATCTGTCGTTCAGACCATGCATCTGAGTAAAATTATCATTTGTTGTCTCATCTCATCTAAAATTTCATTGATAGAGCGCTTCACTTCGGCCTGTGCAGTTAGGTTTCATTCTTTGTTTCTCCGAGCATGCATCTCCTTTTACTGTGTGTACCCACAGTTATGTTCCATGCCATGCAAATTCTTTCAGCTGTGGATATGATTTCCTTGTCCAGCTCAAGTCTCCAGATATTAATGGTGTTAACCAGGCTCTGTAACTGAATAAGAGTTAGATTGAAACTCATATCTTGATATTGAAGGCATTTTTGGATCCGATCAATATATGAGAGATTTGCAGACTAGAAATATAGTAAAGTGATGAAGTTAAATGACTGGATGCTTGCAAAAAGAAGACCAGCATTTCCTGTAGTGCCAAGCGTTTCAATTGAAGTGTCACGCAGATCTTTCAATGGATCAATTACTTCATCCAATTGACTAGAAAGTGTCTTTAAAGCTTCTGCTTTTGATCTCCATCTAGTGTAATTTTCACGTTTCAGATCAATCTTTACGTGATTTTGCAGCACATTCCATCGGTGAATAGATCTAGAGAAGAATACCAACAAACGTTCCATTGCTTCCAACAGTCACCGCCAGAACGTTAACGTGCGCAGCATGTAAGCCACAAGGTTCAATGAATGATTGTTACAAGGAACGAAAATGGCCATTGGAATTATATTCCGTATGAAAGTTTGAACTCCAGAATATTGCCCGGCCATTATAGCCTGATTATCACAAGACTGGCCCCAATACCAAGCCTATCACATTGAAGTTTCTTCAGTATTTCAGCAGAAATACTCTCAGCAGTCTTTCCTTCGACAGAGATGAAATCAATAAATGCTTTCCGAACTTGAACAGAATCACGTTGTATGTCAACAAATCGAATGATCTGTGACAAGTGTTCTATATGAGAACAATCAAGAGTTGAATTAAATATAATGCTGAAGTATTTTGTTTATTTGAACACTTGTTTTCTTATTGAGCATTTTCTTCACTCTAAATTTGTGGGCTGAAATGTAAATTCATACGCGAAAAAACAAGAGCAGAAATGGGGAAACCAGCTATAAGCAAAAGGGTCTCGCTCGCTGAAAATTCGACTTGTGAAGGACAAAAGAATAAAGACAGAAGGAAAACAAGTGAATCAGTGACTATACCGTCTGCACCAAAGAGCTTTTAATTAGGAACACAATATACTTTGACTTTCATTATATTTTAATCTACACTCGGCTTTTCCTTTAAATTTCTCTGAGGTAATTTAACAGAGTGAAACTTTTATTTTATTCATATTTTAATTCACATACATTTTTCCTTTAAATTTCTTTGGGGCCCCAAGAGAGTAAAACTTTTATTTCATTTATTTTTCACCTACATTCAACTTTTTTTAAAAAAAATCTTGGGGGTCCCAAGAAAGTGACACGTCTGTTTTATTTTTTCGCCTGCATTCAGCCTTTTCTTTTAAAATTCTTTGGGGGGCCCCAAGAGTATGAAACATTTACTTTATTTTTCACCTATATTCATAGCTTTTTCTTTTAAATTTCTTTGGGACCCTCCAAGATAATGAAACTTTTATTTTATTTATTTTTAATCTACATTCAGCATTTTCTTTAAATTTCTTTCGGGTCCCCAGGAGAGTGAGGCCCGAAGCTTATAGTTTGTTTAGCTTGTACGGAAATTCAGCACTGATTAGCTTTATTAGACATATATTTCTGTTGTTTTATCCGTTATTTGGTGTAATATTGATTGACAATTAATTGCGTTTACATTTAGGGAAGGTGTGGATTATAAACCTTGACGGCCCTTGTACGGCTCATGGTAACAAGGTTCCTTAGTAATTATTTTTTACCTTCCGTCGGGGGCACCCATAAAGTGGGGCCCGGGGCGGGGGCACCGCCCGCACCGCCCTTACGCCGCCACTGTATGAATATTATGTTCTTAGCGTATTGCAAAACACTGGTTTGTGGTTTACTTTTCTCAATATTCAATTTAGGAATGCCAGGAGAGTGATTTTAAATGCGGGTGATTGAAGAGAAAACAATAGTTTTTCTATCCTTTATTTTCTAACAGACCCCTGGCAACCATGGAGGAAAAGTATCTGAAATAAGACCTATTCTGTAAGCACATTTCCTCCTCGGAAGACAACGAAACGAAGTTTTAGGTGCGGCTGTTTAGCAGTAAACAACTAAATCCTGTAATCGTTGGTTATATCACAGTGTTGAATCACCTCTACGAACCAGATGTCCAAGTGTTGTTTTTGAATTCTAACGTAAGTAAGCACACATTGCCTAATATTACCTTGCTTTAACAGTAGTTGTAACTTCAATTCATTGAAATCTTGCAGCTTTTGTGTTGTATTTATTATGCTACATGCCTCGTTGTGTTCAAAAGAAAAGAACACTGAGAGAAGTTTTACGTCTCTTCAATTCGAAAGAATAATGTGACCGGCAGTATCCATGGCCATTTAAACTTGCTTCAGAAATGCAAGGTATATAGACCTGCAACGAATAGGCTATGTGAACTCGAGTTGAACTTTATATTGCACTCTGAACAGCATAAATAACTTCTGACCTTGCTTAATCAGAATGAAATGGAATTTCTACGTGTAATGACAGAGCAGGCATGTTCATAGGCTTTGCTGGAGGAAGGCCAAGCCCTGTCATGGCACTAGTGTTGTTAATATATATATATATATATATATATATATATATATATATATATATATATATATATATATATATATATATATATATTCAGAAATGTACGTTTTTTTTAAAAAAAACATTACCTTTCGTTTTTTCCCCAGATTTTGTTTATTTTTATGTACTGTAATCGCCGTAAAATGCAACATAAATTAAACGCTAGATACTGATAAGCTACACATATTTTACAATTTATATGAATAGCGTACCTACTAACAATTCGGGTTTCAGCAGTTTTAATCTATATCAACTAAGAAATAAAAGTAGAAATGAAATTTTGCTTTTTCGTTAAAGCAGGCCTTTAATAAGTACGAAAATAATGTCACAAACAGTATAAAATTCAAATAACTTGTTTAAAGGTAAAAACTAATACTAATTTGCCTACTAGTATTTTTGTAAATATCATATATGAATAATTTGTCGACTAGATATATATGATATGCAGAGCCGACTCTATCTTATGTGTAAAGTGCAACACGTGCATTTGCATGGAGCGGCAAGTTTGAAGGGTCCGGCAAAATCTGTCATAAGTATATTATTTAAATTAAATATTTCTTGTTGGAAACAGACTTCATGATGATGGTAGTTACATTTACAAAGCTGAACTTCTATTTGAATACTACGTTCATAAATTATGTTTAGGTCGCATTAGTTTAAGGTAGTATGGACAATGCTAAAGCAAATGGTCAAATAAATCCGAGCACAAGTTGCTTGATTGTTGTCAAATGCAAGAATCCAATTCTCGAATAGTAGCGAATATCTGTTCCATTTAGTTAGTTATCACAGTTTGGTATGACAACTAGTCTTGTTTTTGTCATAAACAAGTTCCTTATCATTGAAGATACAAACAAGTTTTTTTTTTAAATATTAACAGATGTAGAAGAAAAATCAAGAAATAAGGATAAAAGAGCTAGTTGCACTGGAATTGCAAACTGATACATTGAGATTGAAGCTCGATATTTAATTCTATAAAAAGGATTAGCATCTTTCCTCTGCAAGTGTGTTTGCTTTACCTTTCACTAACATAATACGTAGATTAATATTTAAAGAAAAAAGAGACAACGAGATTGTATTTTTAGTAAGTATTTAAGCCTTTCTGAGTTCGACTGCACTTACAGTTCCCTTCGTTGTTCACGCTGGAGTAGCATCCTTAAAATCATGACTTTTAAGATTTGTTCTTTCTGGAGAAAGGGAGAGGCGGCAAATTATGCCATTACACGGGGCGACAAATTGCCTAGAGCCGGCCCTGATGATATGTATATACAAGACATGAATATAGGAAGACACAATTTGAAGTAGTGCAGGGTGTTTCAAAATTAATTTTAGGGGTTTCAAACTTTGTAGTATCTATTACAATTAATTTACAATTATAAATATTATATCAAATGAAAGAGCAACTCAAACAGTTTTGTACGCACGCATGCACATGCATTGTTTCTTCTGTCTGCCGTTAGAAAGAGCAAGGAGCAAAGATGAAGACTAGAGAGCAGAAAGCTTTTTGTGTTTTAATAAAGACTGAATCTGTAATTACAATGCAACCGTCTTTGTGAAGAATATTAAGAAGACGCTTGCAACTACGTCCTTATCGTTTGCAGTTGCTACAGGTTTAAAGCCTACAGACTACGGTTTACGTGCCAATTTCGCAAGTGAAATATTGCTGCATAACAATGAAGATTTTCTGGATCGTGTCGTCTTCAGTGATAAATCGACATTTCACCTAAGAGCTAATGTGAACACTCATAATGTTCGCATCTGGCGGTCAGCAAATCTTCAGGTACAGTTGAAACAAGACTCTCCTAAATTGGGTGTGTTTTGTGCCATATGGCGGAAAATTTATGGGTCTTTCTCGCCTATCGACTAGATGTGTGCCGTGTGACGAATGAATCTCAGATCAAACACTTGTAGCGAAGACTGTTTGAGGTGCTCTTTTACTTGATATATTGTTTATAATTGTGCGTAAAATGTAATAAATACTACGAAGACTTGAAAACCCCGATATTCATTTTGAAACACCCTGCATTTCTCACCAACAGTGTTGGAACTAAGATGTAAAAAGGAGAGAAAATTTTCCTTATAAAGTTATTGTTTACAACGACGATATTATTATTAGTCGAGACTATAAATACTACAACAACACGGGTTAGTAGTCAAAAAAATGTAAGCAAATGTACACTCGTAACCCTTTCGGATCCATATGGCCAAAGTGGCACACACGGGTGTGTCACTTTTTTAATCCGCTCTTGTGTGGACACTAATTAAAATATCGGGATATTATTTTTGCCGAATATGATTGGACCATAGTTTATCATATTAATTTCTTTTTCTTTTGGGTGTCGAATTTCCTTCTCAAATTTCAGCCCAGTCAAAAATTCGAGAAATTTCGAATTTCCTTTACTTATTTTTTCCCTGAAGCTTCCTTTGTTGTAGAGAGACCTCCTTAACACATGCAAGGCACATACCTCGCATGGATACCTAATTGTTGGCATCAATTGGGTGGGCCTCCGTGCAGTGTTGCCATTTAGGGAAATTAAAATTTCCCTAAATTTGAGCAAAGAAATAGAAATATTTGTTTATAAATCCGTACCTATGCGTCCGAGTGCACGTTAATTTACACCAGTCGAACATTTGTCCTTACTGAACAAACGCGGGTTCAGGTCGTTACAATGGGGTAATTAGGGGGTACACAAAAAATTAGTATTTAGGTTCTAACCCTTGGTTTTTCCAGTTTTCCCTGCTTTTCTCTTTACCGTAATATATTTTTCGTAATTAGAAGCTTTGTCCCTTAAATATCGCCATGATACTGGTAGGACATATTAGTGATGTATCCTCGTCGCCAAAAGTGCCTTTACATCACCGTGACGGGTATGTGACACCACAGTACTCTAAGGAAGGGATGGTTGCATAAGAAATTTTGATTAATTTTGAAGAGTTTTTATTTTGACTAGGGAAATAACGTAGGTATAGGGAGTAAGGGCATAGTTTTAAAGCATCAGTACACTGTCATCTCTGAGAAGATTTGTATTCTCAGTTTTTCAAATTATTGTCTTATATGTTAAGTTAAAAACTGCTAACAACTGCTACTAGCGCTTTTCACTCTTCAGGAATTTACTACATGTTCGGGCTTGAATTATTTCATTCGCCTCACTGTAATTATTTTAAAATGGAAACTGATTACGCTGAACATGAATATGTTTAGTTGTCGTAAAGCAAGGGCCGTAATAAATGTAGATAAGGTTCTTATTATTATATAAAACACATAAGTATTTATTCCGTGTATAGAATAATATAATACAGTAACTAAGCAA
Organism: Thermobia domestica; assembly: GCF_964235325.1. Classification (NCBI taxonomy): domain Eukaryota; kingdom Metazoa; phylum Arthropoda; class Insecta; order Zygentoma; family Lepismatidae; genus Thermobia; species Thermobia domestica. The sequence goes on from NC_137456.1 coordinate 180,142,928, forward strand.
CATCATAATCACTAACGCCCGCAGGATTTTTTCTAACGAGGGGGGGACCGATATAGAGTTTTTCGTTTTATTCCCTATATATATTACGTTAACAGTCATAACATTGAAAACGTATATCGTCTTTCGCCGCTGTAGGCTATTAATCAGAACACTGATCTCCAGATATGTCGAAAGAAAAAATAAATTGATATGAACAGTGATGTGATTAATTTTACTGCGCCCTGGATCGATCTATCTTCGATTTACTCATACTCCTCCAGGCCCCCTGCCCCAGGTATTTCAGCTGCTGCGTTATATATACGGTTCCATGTCAAAAGGGCCTGACAAAATGGAAAAGACCGAAAGGCCAGAGTCAATATGGCCCGCAAGAAAAGGACCCGAGTCAAAACGGCCCTGCTTCAAACGGACCCGGGTTGAAAGGATCCCCGCTACAAAGGGGCCCGAGTCAAAATGGCCCATGTGAAAAGGACCCAGTTCGAAACGTCTCCGCAACAAAAGGGCCCAAGTCAAAAGGGCCCGAGTCAAAAGGGACCAAGTTACAAAAGAGCCAGGCCACAATGACCCCGCAACAAAAGTGCTCGAGCCAAACGTTTCCGCAACAAAAGGGCAGGAGTCAAAATTGCCCGAATCAAAACGACCCTCATCAAAAGGGTCCATGACAAAAGGGCCCGAGTAAAAAGGGACTTGCCTCAAACGAGCCCGGCTGAAAAAGAGCCCTGCTACAAAAGAACCCGAGTCAAACGGCCCGGGCTAAAAGGCCTCCGCAACAAAAGAGCCCGAGTCAAAAGGGGCCGAATCAAAACGGCCCTCATAAAAAGAGCCCGGGTCAAAAGAGACCCACGACAAAATAACCCGAGTCAAAAGGCCCCGGGTCAAAAAGGGGCATCGCTGCAAAATGGCCCGAGTCAAACGGCTCGGCGTCAAAAGGGCCCGGTTTAAACGGTCTCCGCAAAAATGGGCACGAGTCAAAACGCCTTTCATTAAAAGAACCCGAGTCAAAAGGGTCCCACGACAAAAGGGCTTGAGTCCCAAGCGACCTGAGTCAAACGGGCCCGGTTCAAAAGGTCTCCGCAACAAAAGGGCCCGAGTCAAAAAGGGCCGAAACGAAACGCCCCTCATGAAAATGGCCAGGATCAAAAGAGTCCCGCTACAAAAAATCCCGAGTCCAAACTTTCCCACGTCAAATGGGCTCGGGTCAAAAGGTCTCCACAAGAAAAGAGCAGAAGTCAAAAGTGGCCCCTCTACAAAGGGCACGAGTCAAAACGGACACGCGAAAAAAGGGCTTGGGTCAAACTTCTCCGCAAGAAAAGGGCAGGAGTCAAAAGGGCCGCGTCAAAAGGGTCCCACGACAAAAGAGCCCGAGTCAAAAGAAACCTGCCTGAAATGAATCCGGGTCAAAAGGTGCCGCGGTACAAGAGGGCCCGAGTCAAAATGGCCCTAGTCAAAATTGCCCGGGTCAAAACCTCTCCGCAATAAAAGGGTTTAAGTCAAAAAGATTCGAATCAAAACGCTTTTCAAAGAGCCCGTGTCAAAAGGGTCCCACGACAAAATGACCCGAGTCAGAATGCCCCGCGCCAAACGGGCCCGAATCAAAACACCCCTCATCAATAGGGCCCGAGTCAAAAGTTCCAGTACAAAGGGGCTCGAGTCGCAAGGGCTCTGCGTCGAACGGGCCCGAGTGGAAAGGAGCCCCGCTACAAAAGAACCCGAGTCAAATGGCCCCCTGTCAAAAGGGCCTGGGTCAAAAGGTCTAAGCAACAAAAGGACCCGAGTCAAAAGGGGCCGAATCAAAACGCTCCTCATGAAAAGGGCCTGGGTCAAAAGAGTACCACGACAAAAGGGTCCGAGGCAAAAGGGCCCTGCGTCAAACGGACCCGAGTCAAAACAGCCCCGCGTCGAAAGGGCCTAGGTTAAAAGGTCTCCGCGACAAAATGACCCTGCGTTAAAAGGGCCCGGGTCAAAAGAGATCTGCAACAAAAGGAGCCGAGTTATAAGGACGCTGCGTCAAAAGGGTCCGGGTTCAAAGGGTTCTGCGACAAAAGGGCCAGAGTCAACAAGAAACTGTCAAACTGGCCCTGATCAAAAGGAGCACCACCACAATAGGGGACGGGTCAAAATGGCCAGGCGTCAACTGGGTGCGAGTCAAAAGGGCCCTGCGTCAAAAAGGCACAAGTCAGAAAGATCCCGCGTCCAAAGGGCCCAGTAAATACGGTTCCACGTGTAAAAAGCTTGAGATCAAAGCAAGAGTGGAGATCAGGCATGCAAAAGAGGATTGTATCCCCTTAGTAAGTTGAAGTGTTTATGCAAATGAAGGAAATATATCTGTGGTTATTAATAACAAATAGGAAATTTGAATGATAATATTAGTTTTGTTTGCTTGTTGATTGTTTTGGAATAATCGCTATCGCTTAAGTCGTTCTCCAAGAAAGTTTGCTTGCACTCCCGTCATAGGCGGACTGGGTGTATTAGGGCCTAGGCCGCGGTTACTATAACACTAATTTCTAAAATAACGTACAATCAGTGGCGCAACGAGCTATGAACTCGGGGGCCCATGCCCTCTCCGAAGCAAACCTGGTCTATCTTATACAGCAGCGTTGCAGACAAATTTTGGTGAAATTTCAAAATAGATCAAAGCATAAATGAATATTGAACTAAGTCAAAGCACTGTACGAAAGGGGAAATACCCAGTGAAACCCCTGCATTAATTTCTTAGAGTAATAAATGTTAGTAAAGAGTGCGTCATTTTATGCAAAAATAAAGATGTTCAAAATATTTATTATAGCGCAAATTTTAAAACTTGTAACCGTTAATAATAGGGAATTTGTGAATTGGAATTTTCATTTTAAGGTTTTTTAGCATGTTAATAATAAGGATAACAAAATTGCTTGTAATGAGGAGAATTCAAAATTTCAATTTTGTCCACATCAAATGGTGCAGCACGTCGTTTGCAGACTACTGTACTGGATATTCTTGGCCCCTCCCGAAATAAAATTCTGGTTGCGCCACTGCGTACAATGAACATCTGCGATGAGCCATCGCGTTGTGCAGTTGTAAATTCGTTGTTACTTGATAGTTTTTGCAAGCTATAATTTATCATTGGTCGTTGAAAATTTGATGTCACAGCAAGCACAGGATTTCCAGAAACAAACTTTTAAGAGAATATTTTATAATTATTATTGCATTGCCACACGGGGTGTCTAAAAAGTCCCCTGACATGGATAACTCTGTTGTTATCAGAGTTACAACAAAATGTAAGAGGAGAAACCGCCTACAAATATAATGTTTTTAATAGACAGTAACTTCATTCATTTATGTTGTGGGTCCGGGTAAATGGAAACGTTGCATTTTCATGTAACATTGAGCGCATATAGAGTGTACAGCACAAACGGCTTGTCCGATTTGAAAAATTCTTTCACTTTAGATTGAAAACATCATATTTGGAGACCGTTTCCCCGCCTATATTTTGTTGTAACTCTGATAATAAGAGAGTTACCGTATGTCACGGGACTTTTGAGACACTCTGTATAGTAGCTGAAACACTAAAAAAATAATAGCGAATAACTTTTACTATGGAATGAACAGGACAGCTTACTAAAAATTGTAACACTAAACAACTAATAATAACTTTTAACTGTGGAATGAACACGACAGTTTTACTGAAAATGATAAACACTGCTGAACTACTAAACAACTAATAATTTTAAAAAGTTAAGATTCTTTGCAGTTCAGCTTATGAATCGGGGAGTTTCTGAATAACTTCGTTCACAGACACTAAATTTTACATGTCTCTTTCCATATTCATTAGCAAAAATGTGTCCAAATGTCTTCACACAAACTAGCTCTGAGATTTGTTTACTCTAACTTTAACTTTGAGAAGCACCTTCCACATGTCACTTGTGTGCATGGTAGAGACAACGCATGTTTGTATACAATGTATAAATTATTAAAGCAACTAGACTGACGGAAATTGGTGCAAAATTTTCCCTGCACATGACAAACAATTTTTATACAAGGTGTTGCAGCATCATTATCACTCTTACTGTGAATCCCGTCCAAAGATGTTCCATCTTCCATAGCATGCTCAGATGCATAATCATCATCATCTTCTACGGATTCAGGGACATCATTCTCTTCAGGATCATCAAAAACGAGAACGTTTTGTGACAGTGAAATACATGACAGAAAACTGCTGGAGCTCTTTGTATATTTTCTCCTGTTTTATATTTAGTTTTTTTTTTTTGAAGAACTCTGAAAGCTCTTGCACATACACCATTCTTCTTGATTTCTGAAAAGTGCTTAGGTTCCAGTATTTGGAGTTCTTTCGGCTGCTGAGATCTATCACTGACACATGTAACAGCTGTATTCAGAATTTTCGTTGAAGTTTTTTTTTATTCTGAATAAATCATTTTCACTTATATTTAAGTTCTTTTCCAGTTCATCTGCTCTCCTGGCATTTTCTTCTTCTTTAAGATTCTTCTGTGCAAAAAGTCTTTTTCCATTGATATCTCTACACCCGATTGCGCAAGCTGTTGATTTATTTTCACACAAAATATTTTTGTGTTTTCGTAAAGCATTAAACAGACATCTTTTGCATCTATTTTCTTCCGAAGCTGCTGCTGCAAATTGTCTAGAAGTCTCCAGGTGGTAAGATAGTCCAATCCGTGAGACTGCAGGTATTTTGAAACAGGCTCCGTTTCCGTAAATAAGTCCTGAAACATAGAAGTCCTCATTACAGTGTTAAATTCTGTCCATTTATTCAGCAAAGTTTAGCTTAAAATTTTCATTTCGCATTAAAACCCCTATTCTGTACATCATCACTGAGGAACAATAAAAATGAAAGAAATCTTGATGATAGACAGTCATCCTCGTCTTGGTTTCATGTTTCGTAGCGTTTCATTAGTGTCCACTACTGCATTCAGTGCCTTGTTTCTGCTCCATCATCGTGTTGTACCAACTTGTTGAACTTTTCGTAGTCTGTCATGTCCCTCGTGGCTTGCATCAATCATTTTCTTACAAACATCCTTTCTTTTGTAGTATTCAGACAGAACATGGCACTGGTTTCAAATAAATTTGCAGCTTCAGGGATCTACTCAGTCGAATTTGTCATAACGAAATTAAGAGCATAAGCCATGCATTGGGTGTAAATGATTTCAGGATTATCCTTCTCCAGTAATGCTTTAACTCCTTAATAGCATCCACTGAAGTTAGCAGCTCCATCAAAAAAGCAACTTACAATATCATCACAAGCATCAAAACATTTTTGTCACAAAGTACTCTTTTGATTTCATTATAAGTTACTTGTCTTGTAGTGTCATTGTTTACCACTGGGGTCTCTGGCATATACAATTTGGGGAGGACATCAAAGAAAGTTATTTAAATGGTACTATCTAGCCCAACCTGTTTATTATCTTTAATTCCATTTGTTACATTTCTGCTTACCTTCACGGACCCCGTGAGGCATATCAAGAACTCTGTTACACAGCCTGAATATTATATGACAAATAAATATAATTATTATTATTTATATGTTATTCTGTCGTTAGTAAATAAATTAAATTAGGACGAAATATTGAATATTTTGTACTCCAAAATATTGGGGGGGACGCGTCCCCCTCGTCCCCCCGCCAGAGACGCCCAAGCTGTTTACGACAACTACTAACAGCCGCTCAAATACTTGACCGTTTATAACGCAGAGAATTACTATAGCCAGCTGATTAAGCCCTGAAACATCTTGGATAGAATCAACCATTATGTTGAAAATGCCCGCTTTCTTGGCGTCTTCCACTGTTTTCTCCTGTTATTTTGTAAACTTTTTGATAGAAAATAAATTTTTAAAAATGCTCTGTTTTCCCATTTTTGAATTATCAAATATAGACCTACAAGGTGTATTAAGATCCATAAAGAACCAATCAGCCTGTGGTTAAATATGAACCCAGCTACAAACCAGGCACCAGTCTTCAGCCTTGAAAGGGCCGCAACTACCCTACATTATGAAAAAAGGTCCCAGGTCCCAACAGCTCAACATGATGAAAAACATGCCTAGGACCGCAACTGCTCAATGAAATGAAAGAAGGGCCCCAACTGCCCAATATAATGAATAAAGGGCCCAGGGCCCCAACTTCTCAATGTAATGAAAGAAGGACCCAACTGTCCAATATATTGAAAGAAGAGCCCAAGGCCCCAGGTACCAACTAAATCACAGTCTCTGATAAAAAAAAAGACCATAGTGAAAGATGGACCTAGCCACAAATCTAGTAACGAAAGGACCCTATTAAAAAAGATAACTTACTGATTGATGGAAGGGTGGAAGAGGAGTGTGTGTTGGTAGCATAATAACACTGAGCTACCGAATTATTTAGCTCTCTTTAGTTTTAGCCTTTCTTTCTCTTTCTTTCTTTATTCTTTCATCATTGTTTTCTTAGAGAGCCTAGGCCGCGATTGCGACCTAAGGGCCCTGGCCAGTCCGCCCCTAACTACCGTCTTTCTGAGTTTGTATTTTCGTGACATAGCTCAATCAAACTTGATCTATTGCTGACTTTTCCCTTGCTTCTAAAACGCCATTTCTACTCCTGGATCAAAGTATAAAAATACATATTAGTATGAAAAATATTCTGTGGAAAACATTAGTTTAATTTTGCTGTGAGAAGACATGTGGATCTGTATACAGGGTTACTGAAAAGTATTGGGACAGAACAATAATAACGACATGTCAATTGCATTGATTTGAGTGTGGTCACCATGGAAGGCATTTTGAATTTCGCCATATTGCATATCACATAGTATTGTTTTAAATGTAAAAGGTTATGATTTTACACTTCAACTTAGACTTGAATATTCCCACAAATGAGAATGTGAATTCATTTTTGACACTTCATCTGTTTGAGACAGAGTGTGCTATGTTTTACATATGTATCAAATAGGAAAAGTATTATGACAGGGCTGTAACAAAGAGACACATAGACGGAGTAAAAGCAAATGTTATAATTTGGCATTGGTGTATAAACTGCGTTAAATGATTTAGTGCACATCATGGCAGCCATTTTGAATTCCGAATATTGATTACCACACAATATTTTTTAAATAGAAAGAGGTATGTGTTGAGTTTTGATTTAGAGTTTAACGTCCTGTTCAACAGCAATGTTATATGAAAAGAGGTATGTGTGTCACATAAATTGATGCTAGAATCTTCGTACAAACTACATTCATTGTCCGTTTCAAAAGAATCGGAGTCTACATTATTTATTATTTCCATAATTTCTCCGGACGAAAATACGCCACTATCATAAGAACCACGTCTTGTCGCGGTGGTATTCATTAGGGATGGCCTTTTTAAAAAATCTGTTTTTCGTTTTTCGGAAATTTTTTCGTCTTTCATTTTTCGAAAAAAAAAATTTGTTTTCCGATATTTCGAAAAATTCGTTTTCCCTTTTTTGATGATTTTTCGTTTCTCGAAAAGTTTTCGGAATTCGTGGAATTATAATGTGGGAGGAAATGGGAGTACCCCGGGAAAATACACGGACACGATATTGTCTGCCACGAACTTACTTGGTCTGGGATCAAATGCACAAGAGGTAAGCGTTCTAACACTGAGCTACCGTGCTCCTTGGATTTGGATCTAATGAAAAGTTGAAATGATTTTGAGTTTAACGTCCCGTTCAGCAGCGAGGCTATATGAGACGTGGACCTACTGATTAACGTGGAATCCGAACCACATGAGCTTCCGCCGGGAATCGAACCCGGGTCTAACACGCCAAAGGCGCGTACGCTAACCGCTAAGCCACGGAGGAGCGCGATCTAATGAAAGGATAGTGTGTAGTGCTACTATTGACGAAACTCATCCAATCACGACCAAAATTAGTATGGTTATGGACTGCAATGTATTTAGTACACATGTTAAATATTATGGTGTTTGGGACTTTGGTTCCAGAGTTATTGCTAATCAAATTTGTGTTTTAAGTTAGTGATATCAAGAAATTTCACTAAGTCGCATTTGATTAAACTCAAATGATCTTGACGAAAGTTGGTAGGATCGTAAATATTGACAAGCTTGATATGCATGGAAGCTCATATAAAATATTATGATGTACAGATTTTTTGTTCCTGAGTTATTAGCTATCAATGTTAGGTTTGGAATCAGTGAAATCAAGAAATTTCATTAAAGCGCGAAAGATGGGACTCATCCAATTTTTACCAAACTTGGTAAGGTGGTAGATCTTGACGAGCTTAGTAACTATAAAGGTAACCAAGAAAGATCTGTCGGTTTTTCACCCAACACCTTCAAATATCGATATTTAACCTAAGACATACCTGGAAGATCAAAAATAGTCTCCTTCTGCCAACGTTTTGGAAGGCCATGTATTCCATCGCGGTAGAACTTGGTGGGCCGTGAATCGAAAAAGGTATCAAGTGCATTTTGCACCTCTACTAGGGATTTCAACTGGTGTCCTCTAAGCTGATTGTCCAAGGAATGGAACAGGTGGTAATCGGACGGTGCAATGTCCGGGGAGTATGGCGGATGCACTAGTGTTTCCCATCCAAAGTGTAGAATGGTGTCCCGGGTTATCCTAGCCACGTGGGGCTTAGCGTTGTCCTGTAAGAGGAGGACCCATTTGCGGTTCAGAAGTGCTGGCTCCAGAGTCTTGAGTTTTTTTTTTTTTTGAACACGGCTCAACTGCTGACAGTACACAGTTGCATTGATGCTCTGACTAGCCTGTAGCAGTATTTTTTTTCTCAAAATACTGTTCAGAAAATTTGGACTTGAACTTAGTTAAATGAATAAATTTCATTAAAACGCGTTAATCTCATCCGATATTGGCCAAAGTTGATATGGTCATAGACTTTAACAAGTCTGGTACGCGTGCGAGCTCAGCATGAAATATTGTGATCCACAGACCCTTGGTTCTCGGTTCTTGAGGGATATAAATTAGAAATAATAATTCACAAATGTAAACAGTGTAAAATTTATATTTTACAGAATATTAAAAAATAATTATTTACTAGTGATTATTAATGTGTTATCGACAATATGGCATTACTGCTGAATCGCCGGACTAATTTGAAAATCGAAAAAATGGAGCAAAATATACTGCATTCGGTTATATTTGGTTGGATTACATTAAGTTACGTTAGATTATGTTATTAGGTGCGCAGTTTTACTATACGGATCCATAGTATAAGTAGGAGTAGCAGTAGTAGTATTAGGAGGAGTAGGAGTAGGGGTAGTGATACTAGTAGGAACGGATTAGAAGCCCCACAGGGGTTTGTTGGATTCTCTTCTCGACATGAAATGGGCCAATTAAAGATTTGCTCAAATTTTTCTATACATTTTACAATCTATGGATCCGTATAGTAAAACAAGTGTATCTCTCCGCGAAATAGTCCATCCGTCTCCACATACAGTGCCGCTTACAACATCAAAAACAACCAGCAAATACAATCACTATCTGAGCTTTTGCTATTCCCCTTACCTGACTTTCAATCACTCTTCTCATAAACTTAAATAAATTCTCCATTGACCCGGTAAATTTCCTAAAATTTGTCCGGCGATACAGCAATTAGCCCGATTATATTTTATAATGTAAAAAAGACTAACAAATTACCAAATAGAAGGATCCTGTATAAACTGATCGTGATAGTGTCAGTCAACTCTGTAATAAATTGACTTTTAACAATTGATTTTAACAAAATATAAAACATGAAGTGATTATATGTACTAATACTAAAGACTTCTCACTAAGATCCCCCATTCATTTCTCTTATTTTCTATAACTAATTAAGTCAGTATCAAAAACAATTTGATTGCTTTCAAAAATAGGCAATTTAATACTAACAAAATACTATTGAATGGTTTATTTGTTCTAAAGATGTTTTATATACGGTAAGAACTAAGTATCTGACTATAATAATCTCATCAAACGAGAATTTAAATTTTAAATAGGTGGGTCTTCGTTTTCGTATTAGTTTTTACTGCTACTAACTTCAGTAGAAGAATACTACTAAGATGAAATATTTTTTTTTATTTGGTTGTTTGTTGAAGTTCAGCGTCCCTTTTCAGAATCGAGCAAGACTATACAAGACGTGGACCTACATTATAAAGTGGAATCCGAACCACCAATGTTTTCCCACTCGGGACCCTGTGCATCAAAGGAATACGCGCTAGCCACTGGTGTCTTCCCACTTGCGACAGTCCTATAAGCGACAGGAACTGTTAACTGTCCTATGAGCGACCGATTCGATCTATTAAGTGCCCTAAGGGTTACCGATTCGTTCATACTAAGATAATGGAAGAAGATAAGGTTCTCTCTTCTTCAACTTGTTTTATGATAATGTGATCTAGAACCTAACAAAATGTACTATGAAAAATTTTGCTCTACCTGAATTTAATACGTGAGAATGCTCTCATTATATTAATCTTTTATACATTTTTCCTAATATTATATTTTTGAATTAATTTATATGAATACATTGACTCTATCAAGGGGAAAACTAACTAAATATTTAGAGTAGCTCCTTTTTGTCTATGATTCTAATATAATTAAAAAGTCATGTTAAAATGATACGGAGCCTAAGTTTAGATTGAATATGTTTATGGCATAAAAGGGAATCAGAAAGAGGTATGGGCGCCCGAAGAAAATTTTCCAGGGAGGGCATCTCCATGGTTGCTGTATCACGTCTGGTATATCTGGTACTTAATATACGTGGTTTGCTATATTACGTATACATTTTTGTGAGCCAGGTAGGCGACCCCTGCCCTCCCATCGGGTGCCCATGGAAAAAAAGGTGTTCACTATTTGAGGATATCAAAGAAATCTAAAAACACGATTCGAAGAAATTATTACACAAGTTACAAATCTCTCGCAGGACAACAGTTCGTCTAGTTATAAGGGATTATTTCAGATTGCTTCACGACAAGCTTTTATGTATAAGTCAAAACAAGGGAGGAAGGCAAATTAAGCAATTAGTTTACATTTTAGTAGCTTACAATAGGGGGGACGGTAGTTTAAAGAGTTTGTGTATCTTTTGGATTGTTTTATCTTTAGCAATATACTTTTCATGGAAATATCACTGTTGTCTCGTTAAGTTATTTGATATGTTTATGTCATATCTAACTCAAAATTAAAATAAGTTTTATTTGTACTCACAGTAGAGGAAAAATATATTTGACGAACAGTATCACTGGCACGTATATATTTCATACCAAGGTTGTTCGGGCGCTAATAACGCCAGAGGCAAACATATTTTACGAGATGGAATCATATCATCTTCCATCATCTCAATGTAAATGAATCGGTCGCTCATAGGACAGATAACAGTTCCTGTCGCTAATAGGACTGTCGCTTCTGGGACTAATTCTAGCCACTAGACCAGTTGCAGGGTTTGAAATCTTTTCTTGGAATTATGAAATTATATATTGAAAAGAAACGTTTGTCGCTTCCTAGTACTTCTCTCGTTCTATGAGAAAAAAAGATTGTAACCAGAGATATAGTAAGTATTTATCACTTTCGGTTGCATTAAACTTAGAGATGGAAACTACCATTGTGGCACAGAATCCATATCAAAAACTGCTTCCAGCTATCGCCTTTTCTTTACTATGAAATCGGAAATGGTAGTTTCTCACTATTTCCGGTTTACATAGAGGGATAGCGATCGATATGACAATCTTCGAATCCTGGATTCATATATATAAACATATCTCTTATTAGTTTTGCTCTATGGTGATCACTATTGAAATTAGAAGTGGTAGTAAATTTCTACCACAGGATAAAACTTGGAGATAGTCTATTGCGAAGGTACTGAATTCATGCTTCTCGCTTGCTCTATGGTGATCAATACTGAAACCGGGAGTTGTGATCAGGGGCGGATCCAGGACGGACTTCTGGAGGGGGGGTTGTAATACTGCTACTTAGAGCTATTTTTACGAGCTCCAACTCTGGGATGGGTTTTATTTATATATAAAATAAGAGTGTTCTCTTCTGGGGGGCGATCGACCCCTGGATCCCCCCTGATTGTGATACATTTTTCCTACTTCCTGTTTTTGTAGAGAAACAAATGAGTTTCGTTTCACAGTGTAAAACTGCGGCAGACTTGCAATCCATGCGAATTGAATATTCAAAACTTCAGTACAACAAGTAGCACAACTAAAACTCTTGGTTGGAATAGATTAATAAAATCAAAGATAGAATCTGTTCCTCGGATGCTGAATCCATATCAAAAAGCCATTATTAGCTATCACTTATCGTTTTTGTTCTATGGCGATAAAGATTGAAAGCAGGAATGGCTAATTTGAACCACATCCTGCTTGAATAGAGGGTTAAGGGAGGAGACGGAATCTATTTTTAGGATGCTGAATCGATTTCAGAAAACTTCTCGATATCTTTTATAGTTATTGTTCTATGAATATAAGTATTAGAACCGAAAGTAGTAGTAAATATCAAGCATTTCCGTTTCAGAAGAGTGGTGCAGGTTATGAAGATATGTTCTCTTAAAACCTTGAATTGATTCCAGAAAATTGCTTGTCGCTATCTATTACAATTTTGTTTTATTGCGACAAGTGTTAACACCGGAAATGGTTAATTTGAACACTTTCGGTTCAAATAAAGTGTTAACGAAGAAGGTGGAATCTATTCTTGGGATGCTGGATTAATTTTTTATAAAAAATGCATCTCGATATCTCTGACCGATTTTGCTGTATGGAAATTAGTATTACCTATAAAATCAAAAATAGTAATAACCTTCAGCCATTTCTGCCTTTGTTGAGTGCTGTGGATTGTAATTGTATTTCCTCTTGAGAACCTGAATCGATTGTAGATGAACCACTTGTCGCTATCTATTACCAATTTTGTTCTGTGGCGATTAATGTTGAAACTTGTAATCGTTAATTTGAACCACTTCTGGTGTGAATAGAGATCAAGGGACAAGGTAGAGCCTATTCTTAGAACGTTTAGTCGATCGCGAAAAACCGCATCACTATTTCTTCAATCTTTTGCTTTATAAAATTCCGTATTGAATCCCTATTGAATATACTAGTAAATTCAGCCACTTTCAATTTCGATAGTATTGTGCGTTGAGATGATATATAGCTTATATACTCTTGAGATGCTGTATAGATTCGTTTTTTTTTTTAAAAAAAACACTTGTGGCTATCTATTACTATTTTTGTTCTATATCGATCAATGTTAAACCGAAAATGATTATTTTAAACAACATCCGATCTGAATAGAGGATTAATGGCAAAGATACAGCTATTTCTAGGTAGTTGAATCGATTGCCAAAATCTACATTTCGATATCTCGTAATTCAGTATTAAAACCGGAAATAATAGTAAATATAAACAATTTCTGGTTTTGATTAAATGTTGTGATAGTTGTATGTTGTCTAAGACGCTAAATTGTTTGCAACAAATCGCTTCTCGCTATCTATTACGATTTTCGTTCTATAGCGATACAAATTGAAACCAAAAATGGTATTAGAACCACTTACGGTTTTAAATGGAGGGTTAATTTAGAAGATCGAACCTATTTTAGGGGCTCTAAATCGACCGCAAGAAACGACTTCTCAATATTTGTTACTGTTTTGCTCTGACACCTCTCGACAGGCAGACGGACAAAGCCATTCTCAAGACTTTCGACACTTATGCATAGCTTAAGCTGCAAGTGTAATAAGGGCGAACATTGAATATATTCTTGGGACACTGAATTGGTTCTGGAAAATCGCGTCTTTCTATATGTTACCGTTTGTGTTCTGTGTTGATCAACAATGTAGCAGAAAGCGATAGATCTCTACCACTTCTGGATTATTAAATAAAAGTCAAATGCATTAGATGAATCTATTCGTGTTGCAAACCTACATGTATGCTTCTCGCTATTTCTTGCCGCTCTTGCTCTGATACCAGCTGACAGACGAACGGATGGATAGGCAGACAGATGAACATATCCATTCTATTTGACTTCCTATACGTATGCATAGTATACTATACTTTGGAAGTACTAACAAATGAAATAAACTCAGTTTGTTTTACAAAAATTATCCGTTTTCCGTTTCTCGGTAGTTTTCGTTTTCCGGTTTTCGGAAAAATTTCGTTTTTCGTTTTTTTGAAAAAATTCGTTTTTCGTTTTTGAAAAATTCATTTTTCGAAAAAGTATTTTTCGAAAAAATGTGGCCATCCCTAGTATTCATAGCCGAAAGCTCAACTAAAAAGGAAGTAAATGCTAAGCAAGCTACAAGAAGGATGTTGAAACAACGCTTCCACTGGCTAATAGAAAAATGAAAACAAAACTAGCTACAGGTTTTTGCCTTTTGAGTACTCATATCTTTTTGGGAATATATACTTGACACAGCATGCCTTTTAAATGTACGCCAGACGTAACCTGTACACATGAAGGTGAAAAATATTCGTGAAAAGTAAACAGAAGAGACTAGTTATATGCTTCTGTTTTCTAACAGTCAACTTCGTGTTCAACTGCAGGAACTGACCTTGATACCTACTACTTGACTCAACGCCTTGTAACAAGAGGGCAACTATAGTTACCCATAGGTCTCTTGCAACTACACAGCGAGCTGTGTGTGTTCTGTGTGTGTGTCTCTCTCTCTGCCCCTGGCTGTGTTTGCTTTTCATGCTTTGGGGGAAGGGATAAGACACCCTTGCACACCTTCGAACATAAAATGATCGAAAGACTACCTATGTTAATGTAGAGTTCATAGTTTCAAACAGTGGCGTATACTGGTTTGAAGGCATGGGCTACCACTGACCTTGTATATTATTATTTAAAAAATGGTAATAATAATAACAGTAATATAATAATAATAATAATAATAATAATAATAATAATAATAATAATAGGGGGCGCGGTGGCTCAGTGGTAGAGCGTTCACCTCTGGTGCTTGGGGTCCGGGGTTCGATCCCAGCTCCCGCCTTGTGGTGGACAAACACCGTGCTCGTGGGTTTTCTCGGGGTTCTCCCGTTTCCTCCCACTTTCTTCATTCCACCATTTCACTCATCTCTCATCATCACCGTCTCCTTTAGCCTAACCGGCATAACCGTGGGACGTAAAACTCAAAGATTTCATTTCATTTCAATAATAATAATAATAATAATAATATGCATAACAATGAACAAAAAGTGATTGATGTGTTTTGTTTAGTGATGAGCAAATGCAAGGTCTTGGTCTTGGTCTTGCACATCGAGCCTTGGTCTTGGTCTTGCACATCGAGTCTTGGTCTTGGTCTTGCATGCAGGAGTCTTGCAAGTCTTGCATTTAAGAAATCTAAGTTTTTCATAGGTAAATTTTACTATGGATATAAGGTGTAATAAACTCTACAAAGCACCAGTAGTAACGGAAATACAATGTATGTTTCTAAATGTAATATAATTTAACGTCGTGTAAGTATGATAGCGTACAGCATAGGTTATGACCTTTATTTTTTTAAAGGGTGCCCATGCTTCACTTCTTATAAGATATACCTAAATCACAAAGTTTCGTAATCTGTTTATATATATATTTTTTAACAGATTCAACATTCCACTGGTTCCCAAACTGAGGAGGCTACCCCTGTTTCGCATGAAAGAAAATCAGACGGCACAGGTTATTGAAATACCATGAATTGCATAATTATTTTTACATTTTAAAGGCGTCAGATTTTTCTTTCCAACCACGATTAGCTAATTCTTGTATTAAACAAACTTCCAATTAAATATTGAATCTTTGTTTTACTGATTCCAATATGTACTCTATGGGGCAGAGACATTCACATTACGCAAAAGCGATGAAAAAATTGCAGACTTTCGAAACATGGGCATGGAAAAAAGAGGAGAGAATTAGCCGTGTTGAACGAAAACGAATGAGGTGTTAGAAATATTAGCAGTAGGAGAAAAAAAAGAATTTTAGATATTGTTAAGAGGGGGAAAGGGAACTGTTTAGGATATTGGCTGACGAGGAACTGTATTACAAGGGACGTGCTAGAGAGTATTGTGGAAGGAAAAAGAAGGAGGGAGCGAAGCAGACTAGTTGAAGAAAGGTATTGAAACAAAATTGCCACGTCAAGACGAAGAGACTAGCTGAGGACCACCGAACGTCAAACCTTGTCTGTTGAAGCAAATAACCTGCCAATAATAGCAGAATAGCTATTATGATGATGATATGTTTAGCAATATTGACCAAAAAAAAAAGAGGGAAAGAAAATTGAAATAATAATTATTATAATCAAACCTCTTAATATTTTAGAATAATTTGAGGGAAAACTGAAAACGACTCAACTGTCTATGTCTTTTGTGTAGACTCAATTTATATAAATACTGTTGACCTGTATTAGAAATACAAAATAAGGGCATCAAACTCAAAGTTATTTGAAGTCTCACTTGTGAATATGGATTACTAGCATCAAGTATCTACTTTGTTGGGTTAAACTAAAATAATAATAATAATAATAATAATAATAATAATAATAATAATAATAATAATATATATTTCGTTAGTCAATCACTTTTTTACTATTAGTAAAGCGCTCTCTAATATCGGTCATCTTCGATTATTTTTATGTTTCCCTCTCTTCCTCCTTCCCAAGTTGCCGGGCTGAATTTGGATTTAAACGGCATCACAAGTGTCACTGTTCGTGTCAGAGACCACGAAACTATGGATTCGGCACTAATATTTGGTAATTTTTAATCATTATTATGCATCTCCCTCTTCCCCAAATTACGAGGCTGAATTTGGTCGTAAATGGTATAGGAAATCTCAGTATTCAACTCAGCGACCTCGAAAACTATGGATTCGACACTAATATTCGCCATTTTCGATCATTTTTATATATCTCCCCTCCCCTCCGCCAAGCTACGGGGCTGAATTTTGATTTAAACAGTACCGGAAGTATCATTGTTTACCTTAGCGGTCCCCAAAACTATAGATTCCATTTCAATGTCGGTCATTTTCCATCATTTTTAAATATCTTTCCTCTCCCTCTTCCCTAAACTTCAAGATCAAAGTGATATGACAGAAACCATCTCAGGCCCGATCCTCATCTATCTTAAAATAAGATCGAGTGGTTCAAATATATCCCCTTTCGCTCTTCTCCCCCTAGGTTCTACCATCAAAGTGAACTGACATATAACATTCCAGGCTGAACCTCATCTATGTTAAAAATTTGATCGAGATTACTCGTTTGGTTGAAGTTATTAAGTTTTATTTATTATTATATAACTCCCCCTTCTCCCCTCTCCTAAGCTTACCGTCAAAGTGAAATGATGAAAACACTCCCAGGCTCAAACTCCATCTATGTTGAAAATTTGATCGAGATCGGTTGGGTGGTTCAAGAGATTAGGAGTCACAAAAATAGTCACTTTCAATTTTATAACATAGATTTATTGTTGTAGGATAATGTTATATCGCTCAACCCTCGATGTGTCGTATACCTAAGGATGCTAAAAGTTATATTGATAAACAATTATTCAACGTATAAGCATGCGCCCATGAAATCAAACTTGCGGTCACATGTATTAAGTTTTTTCAATGTCATGAAAATGTTATTTCGATATTAATGTTATGAGCACAGATTAAAAATTCCCAACGGATGCTTGAGTCTGGGAGCCAAGGCCATACCCATGTAGTCGACACCTATGGTGTACGGTATTACCAATGTTCAATACTACATTTCACTTTAGTTTTGGAAGAAAAACACCATTAATATGTTTTGAAACGAAACGAAATATCTAGTTTAACGTCCTACGATTATGCATCGGGGCTGAGGGAGACGGTATTCATGATAAATGAATGAAATAGTGGATTGAAGAAAGTAGGAGGGAACATCAAAACACCGAGAAATAGAGACCTGCACGGGCCGAAGTTTTCGGCCGGAGCCCAATCCAGCCCGAATGTACGTAGGCCCGGCCCAGCCCGGACCCGAAACGTTTTGGAGATTTTCGGCCCGAGCCCGGCCCGGCCCTATAAGTTTTTTAAAATTCTTGGCCCGAGCCCGGCCCGGGCCCGATAAATTTTCTAAGTTTCATTTTGTAACATTTTTCACGGGTACACTTCTTCAACGTTTGCCTTTATTCTAATTATCGTTTAACGAATGTCAATAATTATTAAAGAATTGCAATTAATCGGCCCCAGCCCGGCCCGACCTGAAAAGAAATCAGTGTCGGACCGCCAAGCCCGGTCCGACCCAAAGAAATATTAGAATCGGCCCGCCCAAGCCCGGCCCGCGGGCAGGGCCGGGCTTCGGGTCTCGGGCAAGGCCCGGCCCATGCAGGTCTCTACCGAGAAAACCCACGCACACGGTGTTTGCCCACTAAAAAGTTTCCATGGCGCATGCTAGAATCCAACCAGGGACCCGTATAACCACATGTGACTGCTCTACCACCGAAACGGTACTTGTGCAAGACTCTTGCGCAAGAGTCTTGGTCTTGGTCTTGGTCTTGCAGGTGTGGTCTTGGTCTTCGTCTTGCACCCCTTGGTCTTGGTCTTGGTCTTGCATCGGGATTCCTGGTCTTGGTCTTGCATGCAAGACTTGCAAAAACTGCAAGACCAAGACTCTTGCGCTTATCACTAGTTTTGTTTGATCTTTTGTTTTGAGACCGTTAATATTTTTTAACCGTAAATGAAATTCCATCATACATTTGTGCAGTTAACTTCTTGTGGATTGCGTTCGTAAAATGTTAATTTTTACCAATGTCACTTCCCTCAAGAGTCGCCTCTGTTACTGAAGTTGGTTGTCATTTCGTACCAGTATACACAAAAATTCTGCAGACATCATTATAATTGTTATGTTTATTATCGCTATCTAAATCTCAAATTTTTGCGTTGTGTTAACAAACGATTCTCGGGCCCTTTTGTTGCGGAGACATTCCGACCCGGGCCCTTTTGATGAGGGGCGTTTTGATTCGGGCCTTTAGTCTCGGGCCCGTTTGTTGAGGAAATATTTCGACCCGGGCCCTTTGACGCGGGCCCGTTTGACTCCGGCTTTATTTGATCCGGGTCCGTTTGACGCAGGGCCTTTTGACTCGGGTCCCTTTGTCGTGCAACACTTTTGACTTGGGTTCTTTTTATGAGGGGCGTTTTGATTCGGCCCCTTTTGACTCCAGCCCTTTAAACCAGCACCCTTTTGATGCACGGCCGTTTGACTCGGGCACTTTAGTAGGGGGACCCCTTTGGACTCGGCTCCTTTTTATGAGGGGCGTTATGATTCGGGCCCTTTAGTTGTGGAGACCTTTTGAACAGGTCCCTTTTGATGTGGGGCCGATTTAACTCGGGCCCTTTTGTAGCGGGGCCCATTTCGACGCAGGCGCGTTTAATGCAGTTCCTTTTGACTCGGGTCTTTTGTCATGAGACTCTTTTAACTATGGCCCTTTTGATGAGGGGCGTTTTGATAGGGCCTTCTGGCTAGGGCCCTTTTGTTAAGGAGACCTTTCGACCCGGGCCCTTTAGACGCGGGTCAGTTTGACTCCGGCTTTATTTGACCCGGGTCCGTTTGACGCAGGGTCTTTTGACTCAGGTAACTTTGTCGTGGAACCCTTTTGACCCGGGCTCTTTTTATGAGGTGCGTTTTGATTTGGCCCCGTTTGACTAGGGCCTTTTTAATCCGCGACCTTTTGACTTACGGCCGTTTGATTCGGGCCCTTTCGTAGCGGGGCCCCTTTTGACTCTGCTCCTTTTTATGATTTGATTCGTTTTGATTGGCGTTTTGATTCGGGCCCTTTTGACTCGGGACTTATGTTGTGGAAAGCTTTTGACCCGGGCCCTTTTGATATGGGGTCGTTTTCACTCGGACCCTTTTGTAGCAGAGCCCCTTTTGACCCGGGCTCATTTGATGCAGGCCTTTTGACTCGGATCCTTTTCTCGTGGGCTCCTTTTGACTATGGCTCTTTTTATGAGGGGCGTTTTGATTCGGCCACTTTTGACTCGGTTCCTTTTGACGCAGGGTCGTTTGACTCTGGCTCTTTTGTAGCGGAGTCCCTTTTGACTCGGGCTTTTTTATGAAGGTCGTTTTGATTCGGGGCCTTTTGACTCGGGCCCTTTGTTGCGGAGACCTTTCGACCCGGGTCCTTTTTATGAGGGGCGTTTTGATTAGGGCCCTTTTGACCCGAGCCCGTTTGACGCAGGGCCTTTTGACTCGTGCCCTTTTGTTGCGGAGATCTTTTGACTCGGGCCCTTTTGTAGCGGGGCCCCTCTCGACCCTGGCCCATTTGACGCAGGGTCCTTTTGACTTGGGTCTTTCTGTCTTTGCCCTTTTGTTTGGCCCTTCTGACATGGAACCATATATATATAACGCAGCAGCTGAAATACCTGTGGCAGGGGGCCTGGTGGAGTATGAGTAAATCGATGATCGATCGATCCAGGGCGCAGTAAAATTAGTTACACTACTATTCATATCTATTTCTTTCTATTCTCTCGACATCATGTCTGGAGATAAATGTTCTGACTAATAGGCTACAGTGGCGAAAGACGATATACGCTATCAATGATAAATGTTATGACTGTTAATATATATAGGGAATAAAACGAAAAATTCTATATCGGACTTCCCCTCCACCCGTTGGAAAAAATCCTGCGGGCGTTAGTGATTATGATGTTGCTTAGTTACTGTATTATATTGTTCTATACACGGAATAAATACTTATGTGTTTTATATAATAATGAGAACCTTATTTACATTTATTACGGCCCTTGCTTTACGAGAAACATTTTCATGTTCAGCGTAATCAGTTTCCATTCTAAAATAATTACAGTCAGGCGAATGAAATAATTCACGCACAGATTTAGGACTTAGAATAGTGTCTTGCGAACATGTCGTAGTAAATCCCTGAAGAGTAAAAAGCGCTAGTAGCAGTAATTAGCTCAGTCGTTTCTTATAATCCCTTAGTGAATTACATAAATCTTACAGATGTTGTATCTCTTTCTTTCTCCTCTCTATACATCATGTCTGGAGATTAATGTATGCACAAATAGGCTACAGAGGCAATTTTAAAAAGTGAGATGATCTACGCTATCAGTGACAGATGTTGTGGTGTTTAACTTAATATATAAGTCAATAATACGAATCTTTTCAGAAATGACAGTGCACTGATACTTCAAATCTGTGCCTTTACTCCCTATACCTACGTTATTTTCCTAGTCAAAATAAAAACTCTTCAAAATTAATCGCAAATTCTTATGCAACCATCCCTTCTTTAGAGTACTGCGCTGTCACATACCCGTCACGGCGATGTAAAGGCACTTTTGGCGACGAGGATACCTTTGTTTAATTTATGATAGTTTGCGTGTTTGGTAGCAGTTTTGCCAGCTACAGAAAATTTTAATTCCAGATTTTAGGGGGAAATATTGGGAAAATTATCTGTTTTGTCTCTATTATTTCCCCTCTTGTTGGATACATCGGAACAAACATACCAGTATCTGAAAGTCTCGTCTTTGCCCTACACAACGTACTATAGAAAGTTTCAATAGGATAATTTGGGGAAATACGCTGAGGTTTACAGTAGACCTTATTCTCTAATTGGAAAGGTACCTGTGATTTTTTTCTTTTTTAGGTAGAATGAGATATTTTTATTGACATGCTTACTTTATTAGATATCGTCACAATACTTGTAGGATGTATTAGGGGGATACCAAAGCTTATTTTAAGATAGATTGTGTGTGTGTGTGTGTGTGTGTGTGACAGCAGTGTTGCCAGCTACAGAAAATTTTAATTCCAGATTTCAGGTGGAAATTTTGTAAAAATTCCCCTTTTTTGTTCCTATTTTCCTCTTGTTGGCTACATTCGAACAAACGTACCAGAGTCTAAAAGCCTCGACCTTAGCATACACAGTGCACTATAAAAAGTTTCAGTAGAATAATTAGGGGAAATATAGTTGGGGAAGTTTATAATAAACCATGTTCTGTAAATGGTAAGAAAATGATGAATTTCTGAGATAGAATGAGATTTTTTTTTAATTTCATGCTTACTTTGTTAGCTATCGCCATGATACTCGTAGGATATATTGTTGGGGTAGCAAGGTTTATTTGCAGATAGTTTTCGTCTGTCTAATGGCAGTGTCTTCAGCCAAATAATTAATTCCCGATTTTATGGAAAAAATTTGGAAAATTTCGCCTTTCCCCTCTATTGTTTCTCTCTTGCTGGCTACGTTGAAACAAACGTACCACTACCTGAAAGCTTCCTCTTTGGCCTACAGAACGCACCATAAAAAGTTTCAATAAGATAATTGGAGAAGCTGTAGCCCCGGCCAGAGTTGGCCTAGGTCAATGATAACTTGACCCACGACCCACTGACCCACCACTCATCGTGACCCACGACCCACTGACCAATGACCCACCATGACCCACTCTGACCCACGACCCACCACCCACCGTGACCCACTCTGACCCACCATGACCCACTCTGACATACCATATACCGTGACCCACTCTGACCCACCATCCTCTGCGACCCACCATCCATATGAACCACTCTCATCCACTGTGACCTACTCTGAGTCACCAAAATCCATCGTCATCAACTCGGTCACATGATTCACGGTCTCTTCTCTACTGACTAAAGAGTTTACACTTGTAATAAAACAAGACTGTGAAATTGTCACTAATTGGAGTTTGAATTTCTACGGTCAACGCTCAAGAACTACTCTGTTACAATAACGGTGGATCTGACCTTTACGATATAAAATGGTATAGTGTTGTCAGTGGGGAAATTGAAGCACTTCAAGGTGGGAGAAATTAGTGTGTGCCTAAAATATGCTTGCACTAAGAGAGTATTCTTGCAAGTGTTAATTTCTCAGCGCATTCCAAAAGAAACTTCTAATCGCAGGAATATACTCGGCTGTACAGTAGAGAAAAGATTATGATTTCTCAGTTCACAGTATTTTTCTCACAAAAGACTTGAAAAATCAGTTTTTCATAGCGTATAAAGATGTTCGGTTACCCTCTAAGAGCATCTCCATAAAGTATGCTCATAATTGTAATTTGTGTAATCACTAAACACCACATTAAATTTTAGTTACAAATATGCATAATT
The DNA here is from genome assembly GCF_964235325.1 of Thermobia domestica. Lineage (NCBI taxonomy): Eukaryota > Metazoa > Arthropoda > Insecta > Zygentoma > Lepismatidae > Thermobia > Thermobia domestica. Next base: position 180,165,923 of record NC_137456.1, read on the forward strand.
GAAATTATTATGAATATTTATTCAAAGTAGTTTACCTTCTAGTTTATAAAAAGTAAAGAAGATACTTATTAAAAATTAGGTACAAAGTTAAATAACGCGAATAAGTCATTAGTAATACAGGCATACATTTTTCCTTACTCTTAATTTGCCACCTTAAAACAAATCTGAAATCGGGATAATTTCCTGTTGGCCTCCAGAACTTTTTCGTGGTAAATCATCCGCAGCGGAATGATGTCCATCCTTCAGCCAAGAAATAACTAGCTCGTTTACTTTGAGCTTGTCTATAGTGGTGGGCCATTAACATTGATGACCAAAAAGTTAGACAATGTTTGAGCACTTAGTGTATTTCTAATATCAGTCATTTGTAAATTCATAAGGGGAAATACCCATTCGCACTCTGTCGTGGAAATTGATAATACTTCTACCCGGTTTCTGCAACTCCTCATCGACAATCTGCTTGTTAAACTTAAGTCTGATAACGATTTTTCTCGGTCAGTTTTGAAATACTCAGTAAGAAGTAAAATGAAATGAAATGAAACGTTTAAGTTTTACGTCCCACGGTTATGCCGGTTAGGCTAAACGGGACGGTGATGGTGGGAAATTAATGAAATGGTGGAATGAAGAAAGTGGGAGAAAACGTGAGAACCCCGAGAAAACCCACGAGCATGGTGTTTGTCCACCACAAGTCCACACGGTGCGAGCTGGGATCGAACCAGGGACCCCAAGCACCGGAAGTGAAAGCTCTACCACTGAGCCACCGCATTTCATTTGACTTTGCAATTTGGCCGTAATGATTAGACAAATAGTTACATTCAGAGCCGGATTTAGAGGGGTGCAAAGGTGCACGTGCACCCCCCATTCGTTGTAAATATACACTATCTAAAATGAGAAGCTTGCTTAAAAGAAAGCAGAGTTTTGCAAAAGCAATAGTTTAAGTCGATTGTCAAAAGGTTGAAGGAAAAGGATTCACCAAAGGGAAGAAAACAGAAACCTGGAGGAGAGAAGAAATTTTTTTCCTGCATAACACTTGCGACCCTCTTTAAAATTCTCCTCTCCCTTCCTTCTATGTATCATCGTTGTCAGGCACAAAGAATATTGCCACATGATATTTTGAAGTTTCGGTGTGATTGGTTATTTTGGTAGTTGTTGGTGCACCCCCCTCAGACAATCCTGGATCCAGCCCTGGTTACATTCATTTTTTTATATAATAATTTATATATTACAGTGATTCAAAAATTTTTTTTCAGTAGTTAGCTCCTCTAAAAACTCACAGGCCTCGAAAACAAAGTAGTAGTATACGTCGTATTGCTATTATTACAATTACAAATATCAATATCGAAAAGTGCCTGAAGTTCTTTTTTCACTTAGATACCTCAGGTAAGTAGACAGAAACAAATGAAAAAGGAAGGGAAATGAAGGTCTTCAAAGTAAAACGCAGACAAATTTACCAGTCTTCAGAAGATACTGTCTACAATGAAGTGGTGTGAAGTGCCTTATGCAGAAAGGCAGCTTCCTTGTGAAAGGTGGTGGAGTGACGAGGGAATTTTCCAATGGAATTAAATATTAATTAAAAATACTAATTAATGCTCTTAATTATGCAAATCCCCACTTGGAGATTCAAAGGTGACCTCCTGCTGGAGCCGCCACTACCACACTTATTACTTTCATGAGCATGAGAAAATAGATAAAACAAAATGACATCTCAGGGTTTTAATTTTTTAATATCTCAGGGATTTTGTTACCACAGCTATGGTCTCTGCAGCTACTTGTAAAGGGTATGGTAATTTAATAAGGTTAATAAAAAAATTCAAATGAACAGGTAGCAGCCTGCTTGTTTACCCTTTATACTCATAGCCGGGTAGTTTGGTTCTCTGGGGCGAAGCCTTCCTGGGCCCCATTCAGGAAGATGGTCAGAAATACTGGAATTAAAGGAGTTAATGTTTCCTTAACTCTCGATCCTGAAAGAAAACATCAGAATTAGCAATAGGGTACTCACCACACAGGAAAACAGAAACTGGTAGTTGATATAGATTTATTCTCCAGCTTGACTGGTAGGTTAGATTACGGAAACACACACTGATTCCATTTAACAACAAACACTTTCTTTCTGATATCGAGAATAAGAATTGCTTTCACTGGTGCACCATTTACACACTGAAATTGAATATTTCATATTACACCTGGTATTTAACATACGACCTTGGTAAATTGCATATAAAGATTAAATGAGACACACTGGAGATCTCACTGACCTCCCAAATGGTAAGCAATTAAGCAAACAGTGGGCAGGAGTGAGTTGGTAGGTCATACTGAGTAGGTGGGTCGCAGTGGGTCATTGTGGGTGGTGGGTCGCAGTGGGTCACGGTGGGTGGTGGATCGCAGTGGGTCATGGTGGGTGATGGGTCACAGTGGGTCACATGCTGTTGACCCACGACCCACTGACCCACTCAGAAAACTTGACCTACTTGACCCACCGACCCACTCAGAAAACTTGACCTACTTGACCCACCGACCCACTGACCCACTCAGAAAACTTGACCTACTTGACCCACCGACCCACTAACCCACTCTATCTCTGCAATACACCATCCAAAAAATTGAGAGTAGGCTTCAAAAATGCAGGAAGAAGTAGACCGAGGCAAATTAAATTACGAACAGTTAGATAGTAGACGTACAATTAGGGAATACATGTTTGGCATTGTCCTTGGCAAATGGTTTTAAATACCTCAGGCTCTACAAACTTATAACAAACTTACAACTAGGAAATATCGAAATTTCTAATGACGGTAGTTGAAAAATGGAGGATTATAACGTACATGGAGCACTGTTACAAAACTGTGTACAGAAAGAGTACACATAAAATAAGGGAATATGAGTTTATTTTCTGCGAAAAAAATGGTTCTTGAAGTGAAAACTCCCACCCAAAAGTGTGAAAGTAGGCGCCAAGAGCACAGGAAAATGTAAACCGAGTCAAATGAAATTGCACACAGATATAGTAAACTTAAAATAAGGGAATATGACTCTTATTTTTCTTGACAAATCGTTTTGTGAAGCGCAGGTCCCTCCGAGTTTATGACCACGAAATATCAAAACTTTTAATTGAAGATATTTTAAAAGTATCTAAATCCACGCAGGATTGCAACCAAAATGGACACAGAGACAGTACACAAATAAGCGAATATATACTTTTTAATTGTATGCGGAAAAACGGTTAGTAGGGCATGAGCCCTCCCGGAGAAATGTGATAACGAGCGCGAAAATAGAGAAGAGAGGAAGACTGAAGCGAATGAAATAGGTATAGAGAAATTAGAGGGATAAATCAAAGACGTGATTTGTAGTGCAGCATACACACTTTGGACCAGACCGCTTTAATTACCTGTACTAGGTGAAATTTATGTCATTCAGTGGCGAAACAAGAACAGGTGAGGCCCGTAGACAATGAAGGTGTGGGCTCTCAGCTTGAAAAGTGCAAGGAATCTTTCTAAGGGTTGTATTTAACAAATAAAGATTTTGAGATAAACACTATAATAATGGAATATTTCTGTTAAATAACTATTGAACTCGATTTGTGTATTTAGTATACATAGTTTTATTTATCTCTTTATATACTGTATAAGAACGCAGCAAAACCAAATGTGAATCTTTTCCTAGCAGCGTTCTACTCAGAGGTACCAACATTACTAAACAATTTGTGGGAGGGTACTAAAAGTCAGCCGATACACAACCTAACCTAAATTCAAGTGTAATAGTGTAAAATATTAAAACAAAGAGAGATTTTTCATTGCTCCCATTAGTTTTTTTTTCCTTGAAGAACACGCGGGAGGCTTAGGCAAATATATAGAAACTGCTGTATATATTTGCAGTTTCTGTTGCTAGGAAATGACTGTGGGATAATAAGTTAATTTCCAGTTAACTTCACTGTCGTACACAAATAAATGACGGACGTTGTAGTTATTAGCAATTAGTCTTATACTGTGACATCAGGGTGAGAAATCACGGAGCGATGCGGATTTTCCTCCCACCACTAGAGACTCCGAAAAAGTGAAATTTTAATTTTCCTTTTTCACATTTGAGAAGGAATATTTGCTCCCGCCTAGGTTGGGACGATTTCGCATGCTGTGTGACATACGGTGTATTCGACTCTAATCCGTTATGAACTATTTGAACCGTTCTAACCATCTCTCTGTGCCTTGAACATTACATGTGGGCAGGGTTCTAGAACGTTGGCCCGCCTTCCTCCCAGAAGACAAGTTTCGAGGAAACTGACTTTCCAGGAAATGAATTCTCTGAAATATACGTTGATTTCTCCTATCAATAAGAAAACTCAATTCTGGAGAGTCAGTTCCTTCCTGACTTGTGAATGGATTTCCTGCCAAATATATGTAAAGCAAATACCTCGCTATAATACGCTTACTTTAACAGTTTACATGAAGTCCCCTTAATCATATTTCTTACCTCAGTGTATTATCAGTCTTTAATGTGAAAATTATATTGAAACAGTATACAGAGATTACAACTTTGCCGCCTTGTATGAATACACTCCCCCCGTCTGTAGTCTAATTCTCTCCACAGTATAGGATGAACTCAGTTCGAACACTTGTGATTATGAACAAAGTATAGAAAATCCAAGAATAACATATACAATGTAGAAGATAGCAGAAAAAAATAGCAGAAGATAGCAGAAGATAGCAGTAATCAAGGGCGCCGATTTCTCTGTAACTTTGGGGGGCGGCATTTATAAAAAAATACATATAAGAATACATATAACAATAAAAAGTACACATAAAAATACATATTCATAAAATACAGGGGGCCACGTAAGCTTTGGGGGGCCCGGTCCCCTTCGGCCCCTCAGATCGGCGCCCTTGGCGGTAACTACTTGGCTATTTTTACTTACAAAGACCCATGGCTGAATGAAACTTAGTAGGTAGGTATAGGTTAGAAGTGATCCAGTCGTTTATTTTAATAGGAGTACCTGCCTACCTTGGGTCCCCTCACCATCTGAACGGGACTCGGAGCCCGTGACTTTTGTCCACCCTGTCTACACAGAAGTTACGCCAGTGGTGTCATTACTCATTCTTTGCTCTACGTCCTACTATTGCACCAGCCATGTTATGTCCCTGCATATAAACCCTATACGTAACATTACTCAACTCTGCTCCCTCTATGTACTCAACGGCTGCAATCCTAAGGCCTAAAACGATAATTAATTTAAGCGTCTGCTTAAGTTCGGGAACCGGTTACCCTAACCTAAATACGCACCTGTGTATATCAGTAATGACAAACAGGCCAAGAAACGAATCATTTTGAAGGCATTTTTAAAATTAATCAAAAGGTAACTCCAAAATAATGTCTTGCTGTTCTTAAACAATAAGCAAGCACGTATCAGATATATGCCCCTTCGACAGAAATTTATAAAACTCAGAAAGAATGGTTAGGTTATTCATTTATTTATTTTTAAAAGACTTAAGTATTCGATATATTTTTAATTTAGATTATTTGAGTTGGTGAGGACAGTTGCGTCATCCTGTAATCCAACTCTCTGGAAAGTGAGACAGTGTAGTGGGAAACAGCTTATTCTGAGAAAGTTGATCTTATATGATAGTCTGTACACCCGCCAACTACAGTTGGTTCAAGCTCCAGTTGCGGTTCAAGGCCCACGTTCCGTCCTTCATAACCTTGGTGTTGGGTAATGACTAAAGAAATTGAATTTAATTGAAATCTATTTTCTGGAGTAACATTTCAGATTTCAACTGGGACTTTGAAGTAATGTTATCTACTAATGTTCAAGGCCCACTTTCCGTCCTTCATAACCTTGGTGTTGCGTAATGACTAAAGAAATTGAATTTAATTGAAATATATTCTGGAGTAACATTTCAGGTTTCAATTGGGATTCTGGAGTAATGTTATCTACTAATGTTCAAGGCCCACGTTTCGTCCTTCATAACCTTAGTGTTGCGTAATGACTAAAGAAGTTGAATTTAATTGAAATATATTCTGGAGTAATATTTCAGGTTTCAATTGGGACTCTGGAGTAATGTTATCTACTAATGAATGTTTTCCATTAGTATTTCATTATACATCTCAAGCTTAGGGGGCATAAACAAATAAATAACACCACTGATTCAATTACTAAATTTCATTTCAAGTAACTTAATTTTAATAATACAGAAAGATAACATTTGCAGTCTGGAACATAATTTGTCAACACTGATCAATTGATTTAAAAAACATACAGTATATGCTTATGACTGATACAATGAACAGTGACAGTTTTATTTATCATGTGAAAGCATTAATATTTTACAAAAAGTAAAATGTATTGATTAATATAGAAGATTTTTCAAGAGACCGATTCTCCGCATTGAGCGGTTGATTTATTACCTGTCACTCAATGTGTCGCGTGCCAATTTTTCCTCTCTTACCGTCTTCAGCAAAAATAATTTGTGGTCAAGACGTGTGGTAGTTTTATTGCTCCGTGTCTTTTCCTTATTTTATTGGGGGTACATAAATATTCTATGGTTGGACAAAGTATCTCCTCTCTGCAGTCCTTGCACTGGCAACCATGTATGACTACAAAACTTGTACCTCAAAGGTCTTCGTTTCAAAAAACCATCTGCTGTTTTATTGACATTTTACAACTATGATTTATGAGGGGGTAAAGATTGGGACTTGGAGTCTTTCCTGGGCGCTACACCGGTTTTTATAAAAACCGGAAACCGGTTTCTAGAAAAACCGAAACCTGAAGCACCGACATTTCGGTTTTCTCCAACTTGAAAACTTTTAGAAAAACAAATAAAACTTTTTCTGTAGAAACAGAATCGATTTCCGGTGAACAACGAAACATTATTTTGGTCAGAAATAGAACAAATTTTGGAAAAAACCGGAACCGGTTTTGAAGAAAACCGAAACCGGATCCGGTGAAAAGCCGAACCGGCTTTGGAGAAAACCGAAAATAAAAAAAATGGTTTTGGACCCACCACTAATTCTTGGACGTAAAGAGCAACTAAGGGAAATCAGTTCGTACGGGGATTTTTTCTGTTCCTGAGTTGGCACTTTTATGGGACATATGCTAAACTATTAGAAAGTGATTCCTGTGCTGGTACCAGAAAATACATAATTTTCTTTACAAATATCGATAATTCATACTAAGTACTGATACTAGTAGTCTACTATCATTCTAATATCAATATTTGTAGATCGCATGCAGTTTTATGTAGGGAGTGAAATGTATAAATACTGAAGGGAAAACATTGCACAGAAATATTATGTTTGTATGTTGAACATACTTTTTTGTATGTTGCGCATAGTATCCCCACCTGCACCAGAATTTATATTTAAATTATTATAGTCATACTAAATGTTTAGTAATGCACTTGTCAAATGTTTTCCTTATATATCTAGCCATTATATGTTTAAATACAGTGTTCTAAATCATTACGTTTGTAAGTTACATGCGATTTTCTTTAAAATTCATTAAATCTGGTGCAAATCTTACGGTATTGCATCAAAATAAGACAGACTGCTCGTAGTGTCGCATATTGTGAACAGCGGCTACCTGGCCAGATGATCAATAGAAATATTGGAATGTATGAATGAAAAATTAAAAACCATTGGTTCAGTGCTTATGAACCACAGAGGTGTTTTTATTTATTTATTTTAGTACATTCTTCATCCGGTTTAGTTCGAAATCGCAAGTGTATACTTCATATTTCCCATGGATTACAATTTTCCACTTATTAGACAACAAACACTGCAGGGACGACGGTTGCAAACATTCGACGAAGACATGGGCCCGCTGAAAAATTTCTAACGCTGGAAAACATGGACGTGGTTCTATGTACTTAATTTTACACCGTGGGTCCATAGTCCTCCCAAGCATTGGAGTCAGGTTATTGTTGGAGGTGAAGACTATTTCTGATTTTCCATTTATATTTTACATCACGTTATCACCTTTCTCGTTATAGAGTCAAAATTCGACAGAATTTTTGGAGTATCTGATAATTTTTCCAATATAAAGAAAACTGTCGAAGATTTTTAAACCTCTACCAGCCTGCCTCTACTAACAAGCACTTAATCATTATAAAGAAGAAAATCTGTAGCACTAACATATCTTTTCTAAGCAATTCCATAATAATAATAATAATAATAATAATAATAATAATAATAATAATAATAATAATAATAATAATAATAATAATAATAATAATAATAATAATTTTTTATATTTCAGGACCCGTTGTTATATCAATCTCAACTAGTGCAAGCATAAGAGCCATATCTGAATCACCTGTTTCTCTTTGTGAGGAATGCAAAAACTGAACAATACTTGGCTCGTCTGACATGAGTGAAGTATTCCTTTAAAATCTTCGAAGACTTGGTTTGATAGACAATATTTAACACTGAATTTCACAATATATTGCGTGCTACAATATTTCGAATATTAGTGCTGTTATAATTAGAAAGGAGCTGTATGTTATTGTGGTGTCCAAATCAGAGGATATGTAATACAAAGTTTTAAGTAACTTTTTGCTATTGTGTAAGTTATATACTTCACTTTTTTCTTTACAACTTAAGCTCTATAGGTGTGGAGTCTTCATTATATCATCTTATATTTTTTTTGCTATACATTGTAATTCTCATTCAATAGATAAATTATATTATGCTTGTTTTGTGTTTAGATTTTCTTTTTCTTTTTCTGGGCATAAAGTAATGGTACGTACATTCAGTTGCATACTCACACAGATTGAATATACCAAACATTTTCCTTGTCATAATGCGAATGTGAATGAATCAATACAGAAGTACTTGTTTTAAGTTTGCAATAGCTCTTATAAGTGAAACATTCTCTCTGGCTTACTTTAAAATTCGCAAAATTAAGTGAAACAAATTAACATGAGCAATAAACTTGTATTAAATTTGCTATGTTTTCTGTGTTTAGTAGTAGCCATTCGGGCTGCACTTGATAACAATATCACACAGTTTTCACCGATACAACACCTCAACTACAGTATAAAAAGTTGTGAAATATATCACTCAGTTCAATACACTGTAATTCGATGTGCAAATGACTTTTACGTGAATTTTACTCTTTCTAGAAGTTTTGCTGTAAAGTTGACAGTTGTTTTGAATTGTTTGAGTTCATCAGTACCCCAAATACCTTCAGATCTCTTTACGATCGTTCCTCCTGGAAATTATTTTCAAATTCAAATCAAGGACTGTAATGTAAATGGACAATTCATAAAACAAGTTAAAGATGCAGTGAAGTTAGTCCTCAGTGTTGCCAATGCTGAGTTATTTATCTTTTTTACTGGTGACCATAACTCCACACTGAACTTTGACAATGAGACATTATCTGATTTGGATACGACCCTTGAACTTAATATTTTGTATCATAATGTAGTTGATCTACCTCGCGGATTGTTACCGAAATCTCTTCAATTTTTGTGGGTATCTTATTCAAATTGTTCAACACTTCCAAATGGTTTCTTTGAAAATACTACGAACTTAACAGATTTAGACTTATCAAGCAACAAATTGACAGATTTACAAGGAGATATTTTTCAAAATTTAATTTTACTTGAAGAATTGTCATTGGCTGGAAACAAATTGATCAATCTTAACCCCAATTTGTTTAAAACACTAAACAATTTGAAGACTTTGAATCTACACGACAATAGAATTCGAGCACTTCCAGATAATATATTTGGTAATTTGATCAACTTAGAAACATTAACTTTGGAAAACAACGAAATAAGTAGATTTACTAAAGAAGCATTTTCGGTATCTGAGAGCATTCATTCTATAAATGTGCAGTCAAACAAGATAAGAATAATAGAATCTGATATTTCAAGTGTATTTCCGTCAATTACCACATTGGACATGACTAGTAATAACTTGTCAATTACAGACAATATTATTTATCCTTCGACAGTTACCTCAATCTTGCTATCACATAACAATATACCATCAATTCCAAACAAAATAGTTTTCGTTGATATTACTTCGTTGCATGTTTTGGGACTAAGAAACTGTAGCATTGATAATATTCCAGAAGATTTTTTGAAAGGGGCTATTAATTTGGTTGCCATTGACTTAGGACAAAATTCTTTCCGCTTCTTACCAAATAACTTTCTCAACAATTCAATGAAACTTGAATCTCTCTTTCTTGACCGTAATGGAATTTCAGTGATCCAACCACATGTTTTACAAAACAGAAAACTTAGATCGTTATCATTACGCGGCAATAATTTATCACTCGTTGATCAATTTTTATTTGAGAACCTAACTGAATTGGAAATCTTAGATTTAAAACAGAACAAAATAAATTACATAGATTCTAATGCTTTTAAACACTTAACTAAACTACAATCTCTAGATCTAAGTCAGAATAACGTAACAAATGTATCTGTAATTTTATATCCTCTGAAAGATATCAAGAAACTAAATTTAAGTTATAATTTAGTTGACAGATGGGATACACAATATATAATATCATCTAGGGATATAGAAGAACTGGATCTATCTTCTAATCAGTTAGGATATTTTCATATGAGATATTTTTTATCTAAACTAGAAGTTCTCTATTTAAACAACAACAAAAAGTTAATTATAGCTTATCATGTACTTTTTCGAATCAGTGCAGCCGTACCATTTGGAAATTATCCAGTTTCATATTTTCCGTATGCACTACTTGCACCATCAGCTAAATATATTGGATTGTCAAATACAAATCATGACAAAATATACGAAGTTTTTAGAACTTGGGAAAACTTAGAAACACTTAATATTTCTCACAATAGATTAACTAATCTTTCATCGATTGATTTTACTTATAGATCCAAGAATTTGTTAATAGACCTTAGTTATAATAATATATCTAAAATTATCCTGAAAGATAAAGAAATTACACCCGTTTCTGAGGATGAAAATTTGAGCGTGAACATGTACATGAACAGTAAAAGCCTTAACTGCGATTGTTACACGTTAACATTGCTGAAATTTCATCAGAATGACAATACGCTGCTACATGAAAATGCTAATGTTGCCAATATATCAATGAGCTCGCTGATGTGTGACAAACCTGCATCCATGCACGGATTTTACATAGAAGAATCGGAAGATTGGACTTTGCATGAACTTTCACTTTGGGGTTTATGTCTTCTGTGATATTCATACCAGTTCACATCATTCTCAACAGCATTTAGTACCTGAAAAGGGACACGTAATTATAATACTTTACCCTAATATATTTCATTAATAATTTTGATTATCTCATGCCTATAGTATTATTTTTACTAAGAAAAAAATATGCACCTGGTGACGAAATTGGAAATTAGGCATTCATGTAAAGCAGCTATCGTTGCACTTTTGGTACCATTATATAGGTAGGGAGAGAGCACTTTTAGAAGATGTTTGAAACAAAGCAATTTTGTTTTCTTTCTTATGTTTCTAATCTAAATCAAAATTACAACATTCTATTTAAACAAATTCGACTTCCAGCGTGTTACGCAAGTTGAAAATTACATTACTCAATAGAGCATTCTGAATTTAGTTAAAGGACATTTTGACAAAATTTACTTCTCTTAACTGTACAAAGAGTGGAAGATGGAGTCTTGTGTATGAAGCTTATCATTCCATTATATCATGAATATTATTTTAACGGCAAACTAGATATTTTAGAAAAAGTCACACAAACTCTTATTTACTTGTTTACATTCCGACTCTATCTATCTACCTATATAGCAGTGGCGGCTCGTGCTTTGAATTTTAGGTGGTGCACAATATATGACCTCGTTTTTCATTATTATTAATATTATAAATAATAATAATTTAATAATAATAATAAATATTATTATTATTAATAATATTATTATTATAATAATAGTATAAACAATAATAGCGCTTTCTTCATGATATACTTCTAACGTGCAATGGAGAAGCTCATTTTGTATGATTTTTGACGTACCCTTAAAAATTGTTGCGTTTTCTAAATGACTCTTAAGAGCGCTGTCAAGTTCAGCACTGAAATTAATTAATCCACTAAATACGCATGGATTTGAAGAAGTCTGTTTCATCATGCCCTCTTAAAGCCAGTTTGAAGACGCCACAAAACCGAATTGATTATATTGAGCACGTACCTGTTTTGCGTCACTTTTTGATAATGAATCTCAATGGATCACCTATAACCAGCATCTAGCTGAGCAGCAATATTCACATTTCCCAACACAGTGAGATTAACGTGTTTTATATGAGCTGAAGAATTTTCATGTTTTTTTTTATTTTTTTAAAAAAAAAATTGTTGTGCAGATGCTGGATATCCACAGCACACTTTTTACTCTATGCATCTTCCCCCGCCGCAAACAACAAACACGGAAAACAAAATAAAGCATTTTTAATTTCACATCCACATAACTACTCATGCTGTTCGTACAAGTTGAAATTGAACTTCTTTGTAAATGTTTGTTAAATAGCTTTGCTTCTAAAGTTATTTTTGAAAACGGCTCATTCAACAGAGACGTTACAGAATTCATTGTCACTTCACGTATATCAGGGACAGACACGTAATTATGCAATTACAGCAACCATTCAAATGAACAACAAAGACCGGCACACACACACACACACACACAACAGTACAAAGTACGAACAGATTCGACAATTTGATCATGAACATACTCCCGTCCGACCCTAAATACATGATTTTTTCCGGTGTGATTTATTTTGCGCCAAAAGAAGCCATCCACATACTCCCCCAAAGATCTTTTAGTGAGAAGGGTGCTACCCCTACTTAAGCAGACAAAGGCGTGAGAGTGATAGTAGGCGGCAGAGGAAACTGAAGAAAGACAAGGGTTTCCTACATTGGACATTGGTCAGTCGAGTTGACAACAGAGATTGCAGTCCCCTTTAAATTCTCACCCCTTCTCCTATTAACCCTCTTTTTCTAAAAACTGCTCTCCAACTCTCTCATTCACCCACACATATGAAAAGGAAAACATTCTCTCTATGCTACAAATTTCTACTCATTCAAACACGAGTGTATTAACTATTGACACCCTCAATCTGTCTTCACTCTTCACGGGGTCGCCTTTGCTGTCTCCATAGCTGCCTTCACCTTACTTGGTTGACAGAATCAATAGTTATGACCACTTGGCAATCTTGCATTTAGGCAAGGCGCAAGTTTTTTTTCTCCTCTGTGCACGACTTGAAGGAGCGGACCACATCCCTTCAGGCGAGACCGTGTCAACCAATACTGCAGGGGAGGAACGGTAGAGAATTTCCAGTTCCAAAGCGTTTTGTTTTGGAAAAGTTGTTTTTGTTGTTAGACTTGCTTACAAAAGATCTGCAAACGTACGAGGTCTGTCTAAAAAGTATCCGACCTTAATTTTTTCCACGCAAAGTAGTGATTCTCAGGCGGCGCCACCGTGCACGGTGGAAGGAGGAACCTTAATGCGCATGCTTGAATTTTTTCACCGCGTTCGCGTGTGCCAGTCTTGAGCTGGTGGTCGCGAAGTGAGGTGCTGTTGGTAGTGTTCGTCGGATTTAGTGTTTCTCGCAAGATGACTGAACGAATTGAGCAAGATGACTGAACGAAAGCTGGGTGATTCTCAAAGCCAAACAATTCGTAAGATTCAGCAGGTGTTTGGAGAAGATGCGATGGGTGTAACACAAATTAAACAATGGTTCAACCGATTCAAAGATGGCCGCACATCAGTCGAGAGTGAGCAGCGTAGCGGCAGGCCCCAAACTGCTCGGAATGCAGCTGTTGTTGAGCGGGTGCGAAATTTGGTGATGGCAGATCGCCGTTTGACAGTGCGGGAGATTGCAGAAGATGTTGGAATGAGTAAAGATTCTGCACATGCAATTTTGCGTGACGATTTGAACATGAAACGAGTGGCTGCTAAATTTGTACACAAGTTGTTGTCTCAGGAACAAAAAGACACCCGTTTTGACGATGCACAGGACCTTCTGGACACCACCAACACTGATCCTGGGTATCTGAAGTCCGTGATAACTGGAGATGTGTCATGGGTGTACGGGTACGACCCAGAAACAAAACAACAACAATCGTCTCAATGGAAGCATGCCGATTCTCCAAGGCCGAAGAAAGCGCGGCAGGTGCGAAGCAAAATCAAGGTGTTGCTGACTGTTTTCTTCGATGCCTGTGGAATTGTGCATCACGAGTACGCACCGGAAGGACAAACAGTGACAAAGGAGTACTATCAAGATGTTCTCAGGCGACTCCGTGACGCAGTCCGGCGCAAAAGACCAGACATGTGGACAGCGAAGAACTGGCACGTCCATCATGACAACGCCCCAGCACATTCATCCCAATTGATCCATACGTTCTTAGCCAAACATGGAATTACAACCGTTCGCCAACCTCCCTACTCTCCAGACCTGGCTCCTTGTGACTTCTGGTTGTTTCCAAAATTGAAGACGCCTCTAAAGGGATCCCGTTTTGAGAGTAGAGAAGACATAATGCGGAACACGACGACGGAGCTGAACAACATTCCAAAAGAAGACTTCGAGCGATGTTTCCAGCAGTGGAAGGATCGGTGGGCTAAGTGTGTGGAAGCACAAGGGGCCTATTTTGAAGGGGATTAGGGTCCCAAATCTGTCAGGTATTCGCAACTATTTTTCTGGCCAAAGGTCGGATACTTTTTAGACAGCCCTCGTATAGATTCTTATGAGGCACTATAAGGATCTATGAGGCACCTCGCAACCCCCGCAGTAGCCCAGCTGGGGAGTTTGTCAAACTCTCAAGCAAAAAACTATTAGCCAGGCCCGTTTCAAACATACTTCTTTAAGGAAAGACGATATTGACAATAAAATGAAAAGTGATTAGCATAAATAAAAAATGAAAATATTGGAAGGAGGTTTGTACAAACATCCAAACTTAAGAGAAACCGACACTGATATATATATGGCTGTTCATTTTAAAAATTTTACTTATGGCCTGTTCTAGAAATTCATAATACTCCTACTAAATGTTCCAACTACGTGCAATACGAACCGAGTAGAGAGCGTGGTTAGAAATAGATAGTGGAGCATCATCTCTTCAAGTTAAATATATTAACTAATATTCTTGAAAATAAAAAAAAAAGTAAAATCACATTTCTACTTATCAAAATGCAAACACATAAAGGAAATGAAACTTGCCTTATTAATGCGGTGAGGGACTAGTGTTAGCCTGCAGACTATATAAGTCATGAAGGGTTGCCAGAGGAATATTGTACCATTATTCACTCAGTTCCCCAGCAAAGATGGAGAAGGATATCTGCTTCGAAGTCTGATCTCCAGATTTAACCATACATGTTAATAAATAATGTTGCGACTTGGGGATTCGGGGAATCAGGTGTTGCAGTCATTCCAATGTTCATATGGCAGTACTAGCATTACGTTTTTTTAAAAAAAAAACTGATATTGTATTATCACAATACTAGTCGACATTTTGTTCAAATACTATAGTGCTCTTGGGAGTCTCATTGGTGTCACTTTAAGCGTTTCGTTTATAAAAAATACGTTCGTATACTCAGAATGTTACATTGACTTGTAGCTTAAATCACATTAACATAATGATAGAACACTTAATTGAATTCAGGAAAGGAAAATAGAGATGACTGTGATAGAAAACTAAAGATAATCTAGCTACCGTTAGACAATGTACTTTTTTAACCTATTGTCGTATAAGAGATCAAATTATAAACTTATCTTCCAATAGAGGTCAAACCTGAAAATAAAAAATATTAAGAATTCCCAAGTTTATTAAGAAGTTGTTTTATATTGGGAATGAATATATGTTTATGGATCTGAATAGTCTAATTATTCTATGGTCTTGCTGTTATATAGACTGAATTTTTGTTATTATTTATAGGATACTTTCAAGTTTTATTTATGTAGTACAAGAATATCTTGCATAACGTACTTTTAAACAACGCAGGCTTTGCTCTATCGTAGTTTTATTACTTATTTACTAATTGGCAACAGGATTGTCAATTCCGATTTGTAACAATAACCAAATAAAAGACGTAAATAGTATGTATGTTTCTATTGTTAGAAATACCTGTATTGTATAAGTCGAGTCGAGTATTGGCTTGTTATACGAGGATATTAAATAGAGTTAAAGAGTGGGGCACAGCGCTCACCTCTGGTGCGATGGGTCTCTGTTCGACCCGAGGCCATGCGAGTTTATGGTGGACAACATCGTGTCCGCGGATTTTGTCGTTTTCCTGTTTCCTCCCAATTATAATTCCATCATTTCCTTTCATAACTATTCACATTCATTAATCACTTGTCTCCTTTAGCCTACAGGGCATATTTATGGGACATAAAACTGAAAGATATAATCTTTTTCTTGCAATTGAAGAAATTAAATGAAATCTTTTAGTTTTACGTCCCGCGATTATGCCGGCTGGATTAAAGGAGACGATGATGATGAGAATTGAATGAAATGGCGGAATGAAGGAAGTGAGAGGAAACGGGAGAACCCCGAAGAAACCCACGCACACGGTGTTTGCCCACCACAAAGTTCACTTGGCGCGAGCTGGGATCGAACCAGGGACCCCATGCACCAGAGGTGAATTCTCCACCACTGAGTCACCACGGCCCCCTGCAATTGAAGAAAAGGATAATACTTTACGCATTATTTTTACAGCTTTTATGTGTATAAATGGATTTTGTTTTATTTAATTTACATTCTTCAGACGTTTCTGGGAACCAATTCCGAGTAACAGCGTTATGCAAGATATTTCTGTATTTATCATTTGAAACTTTTTTTTTAACTGTTTCCTACATGTTCTATGTTGGTGTGATCAATATGGAATATATTTTATCATTTGTAGATTCTTTATACTGTTTATGTAAATTTACATATTTTATATCTTGTATTATTATGTACATAATAAGGTCAAAGTAATACAATAAAAGAAATATGTTTAAATTGAGTGGGATATTTTGTGATTTTTAAATGTGTTCCTATACTTTGTAGGCTGATTCCTTGGTTGGAAGAAATAAACATTATACTCAAGAATTAGTGCATCAGGTGAGATTTCTTCCTTTAGTTTGAAGTGATAAAACTATATTTTTTACCGATTTGACTTTTGTCACGAGCCACCAATGCATGATTCCAAATACCTTTCCAAGTGAGATACTGAGTGCAACGAAGAGAGTTTCACTAAAATATATAATCCCTTCGTTCTTATTTCTTTTTTAAGAGTTCTCTATATCAACAGAAATTTATGATACCAACATGTTTATTACTAAATCAGCTTTTTTACACGTAGTTTCGATCTTACGTGGTACAGATATGATACCATATTATGTTACTGAATAAATCTTATAAGATAGTACGTAAAAAAAAGTTATTGGAAGGTAAAATCATGTTAATATGAAATGAGTTGGTGTGAAAGTTGGCATATAAATATTTCTTCTTTGAGCTTACTAGAATTCTCTTAGTTTTTTTAATATAATTAATCATATATAAAGATCTGCCTTCGTCGTAGTATCCTATTGGTGTTTGGATAGCACTTAATCTCAGTCATACCGTCTGCTTTAGCCTAACCGGCATAAGCGTTGGACGTAAAACTTAAAGATTTTTAATTTCAGTCACATCAGTCAAACAATTTATTTTCATTACATTGTATATATCTGAGTACTAGATGTTTTGCTGTGTCTGGGGAGAAAGAGTTTTCACAGTCCTTTTCAACATTATTTCTTATTTCGTTCCAGTTTAGTTTCTCCTCAACATTTTCCCCAAACTTCTCCCAAATTTACAGATCGTGACGTGTGTGTGCGTGCTATAGACAGCTTTTTCTGAAGACAATGACGTATGATTTTTTAGTAATTAGGATACGACCAAAAATTAAATAAATTTTTGCATTTCAAAATTGGCAATATTTTTAGAAAAAATATTCCTATTTTAACGCCTAATAACAATATTTGAATGAATCTTGGCACAAATATACTCCAAATCATGTAATAATGTTTGGGTACATTTGATGTAGATATCTTATACTGAGGCCCCGCTAGGGGCATGTGGTTTCTAAGCAACATGTTTTTTCTCCGTAATTTCTCGAATTAACCGCGATTTCTCCAAAGTTATAGTTCGTGAGCCATAGGGCTGAACATAAGGAATGTAGGACCTAATTAGGAACTATGGTGGGAGGCCCTTGATCCTCAACCAAATTGCACACACACACACACACACACACACACGTATGTATATAAATTCTGCGATAGAATGGAAAGCAATCAAAATATTGGCTTGAAAAATCCATGGAGTTAATAGACTAAACATATGCAATTTACATTTTAATATAAAATTGCATACATGTAGTAATGTTTGCGACAGTTGAGGAAACTTTTGTGTCCCTGGCTCCTTGGTTCAGGAGACATGTGCAGGGATGCATATTACCATCCTTTCTAAATTTTGGCAGGGAGAACACTGGCACACACCATAAATTTCGGGAGGGTTACCTAGGACCACTCCATTAAATTTTGGAAACTGCCAAATTTAGAAACTTTGTATGATAGTATAAGATCAGGGAATGTGCATCTGTAAGTTTTGGGGATCCACTTCGTTCCTTTTCGTGGGACAAAACTTGCTAAAAACATAAATTTCGGACTATTTTTTTTTTTACTTTTTTTCTTTTTGATGAGGCTTATTACCTTGTATGATTATATGAGTGTGTACAGGGGTCCATTCCTTTTTAAAGGACATGAGCATATCGACGCACTCCTCTTAAATTCTGGGAGGGGTACATAGGACCACTCCTTAAATTTCGAAATTGTCAAAAAATAAAATTAGTTAATGTTTAATACGACCCCAAGATACACCACTGTAAATTTGGATGGTCCAACTCGTTCCCTTTCATGGGTATAAAAGTGTCAAAAATTTAAAATTTGGAGTTTTTTGACCTAATTTATCTAATTTGATTAGAATTTATCACGTTATATAGTTACATGGGTGAGTATAGAGGCCCATTTTCTTTTGTAAAATATGGGTACGTTAACGCACATCTGTAATTTTTCGGTAGAAGTACCTAGGACAACTCTTTAAATTTGGGAATTGTCAAAAAATGGTATATTTTATCTAGGAACCAAATATATATTACCGTAAGCTTAGGTGATTCACCTTGTTCCCTTTCATGCATATAAAATTGCTAATAATTCAAATTTGATTATGTTGACCAAATATATCATCTTATCACTTTGAAACTTAGGGAGAAATCATATTGTTAGGTCATTGCTGTAAAAGTTCCAGGACTTGAAACCTGATAGGTAGTTATTAACATAGATTGATAAGAAACAATAACACTTTCACAGTGTGAACTTTAGTCACAACTCACAGTATAAGATCATTGGTGGAAAGTTATTTTTAGTGAAATCTGATTAGGTAATCTCTACTTCAAATTTTAAACTTGAAACCTGATAGGAAATATTGTAATTCGTTGATATACATAACAATTTCACATTCTGACTAGGTGGAACAAACTCCTTATGCACAATTCCTCGAATATGAAAAAAAAAAAAATATTTGCATCGACTTGATGTTGCTGCTGCAAACTTGTCGAGCTCTTTTCGGCCTTGGAGAGGATGGCGTCATCCATTCTGATGACTGCTGCTTCGTTTATAAGCCTAGACCCAAGATTCATCACCTGTAATGAATCTGTATAAGAAGTTTGGACACTCGAACTCTTTGTTGCAGCTCAGTGCACGTCTGAATCCTGAGGTTATTTTGGTTGATGCTGGGAAGGCGAAGGACAAACTTCGCTGCAATTCGTCTCATGTTCAGTTAATTTGATAGAATTCCTTGACATGTACCACACGACAGTGGAAGTCTGTTACCAAAATTTAAAATTGTCTGCCTTCTGTCTTCCCGAATCACATCACGCACTTTCATGATCATTTCCGGTGTTCTGCATGTTGACAGTTAACCAGAATGTTTGTCGTTTTCCACAGATTCGTGCTCTTCTTTGAAACTCTTGAACCATTCAAATGTTCAATGGTTCAATAGTTCAATGCCTCTTTCAACATGCAGCAGGTTTCGGTTGCAGTTTTCTTCAACTTGACACAGAACTTGAACTTGGTGCAAACCCGTTGCTTCCTTAACATCAGCCATTTGGCAAATCGCAGAAGTACTGAAACACGTCCTGACATGCACAACTACAACTCATAACTAAATGCGCCAAAGATGACGCAACTTTGTGGTGCAGTAGATAATACATGTACCTAGAGACATCTAGCGGCGGAATGTCGTACTGCTATTGCTTTGTCCAGTACAAAATCTCGGATATTTTTGGTAGCACCTCGTACAGCAATGAGTGAATTGTTTCGAGGGAGTTATTTCGAGTAGTTATAAACGATCCTAATCATTCAATTGATTTAAAAATAGCTATAGAATAAATTTGACCTACTTTGCTTGCTTTACGTACACTTTTTGTTTCTCGCTCTCTCAGAGGAAGGAAGACAAATAGGAAAGAGAAATATAATAGTGACTCTCGAAAATAAATGCGAGAATGTTTTCGTAATCATTAACAATTAGAATTTCATTAAGATAGTACATCATGTTGGTTATTGAAGTCACAAGCACAATTGTTAAACATAATGAAATTTTGAAATGAGTGAATGGTTATGGTCAGCGTAACGTGGGTTCCTGTCACCACGCCATGGCGCGTCCTCAGGTTGCGGATCGAGAAGAAGGCCTCTAGATATACAGGTTAGCTGCGAATATACTGAATAAGCAGTCGCGGACAGACGACTAGGAGTGGTCCTCCAGCTTGGGGGTTTGGGTAAGACTAACAACCTCATCCTGTAAAAAAATTTAAAAAAAAGGAACTGTTCAGAAACATTCACAAATGTCTCGGACAATGACTGATAACTTGGCACGACCTCAACAAAAGAAAATGGACATGAGATTTGGAACATGGAATATTAGAAGTCTTTATAGGGCAGGTGCGTTAAAATCCGTAACGAGTGAGTTAGAGAAATACAGGATGGACCTAGTATAAGTTCAGGAAGTTAGGTGGGAAGAAAATGGATCTAGGAATTCCGGAAGTTTTACGTTCTTTTACGGGGAAGGAAACAAAAATCACTAGTTAGGAACAGGGTTTTTCGTTCACAAACGAATATTACCAGCAATTAAACGGGTTGAATTTGTTACTGACAAACATTCTTTTATTACTCTTAAGGGACGGTGGTATTATTTAAATGTACATGCTCCAACTGAAGATAAAATGACATATAAAAGACAGTTTTTACGAAGAAGTGGAACGGATATTTGACCAACTCCCGCGATACCATATGAAAATTCTATTAGGGGATTTCAATGCGAAAGTAGGACGAGAGGATATTTTCAAACCGATTATAGGGAACAAAAGTCTGCAAAAGGAAAGTAATGACAACGATGTTAGACTTGTGAATTTTGCAACATCCAAAAACCTAATCGTGAAGGGTACAAAATTCCCACATCGCGACGCTCATAAATACACTTGGACATCACCAGACGGAAAAACACATAATCAAATCGATCACGTTTTAGTAGATAGAAGAAGGCAATCTAGCATAATTGATGTTCGGTCGTTTAGAGGGTCTGATTGTGACACTGATCACTACCTGGTAGTAGCGATAATTCGAGAGAGATTATCGTTGAATAAAGGTAATATTCAATGTCCGAAAACGGAGAGATTTAATTTAAAGAAATTAGAAAAGAGCCAGGTAAGAGAGGAATACCAGATTGAAGTTGCGAATAGGTTCTCGGTTTTAGAAGATGAGTACACTAGTGTTGAGGATACTTGGATTGAAATTAGAGATAGCATTAATAGTTCAGCAATAGAAAAATTGGGACACGCGGAAATACGTAGGAAAAAACCATGGCTCGACCAGGAATGCATTAAACTAGAAGAGAAGAGAAAACAGGCAAACTTACGCTCACTACAAAATCCGAATGAAATAACTACACAAAATTTCGCAGATATCAAGCGGGATGCTTCCAAAACTTTTAGAACAAAGAAACGCGATTTTTGAAAGCTAAAATTAAGGAACTCGAGGATAATAGTAAAAATAAAAATACTCGGGACATATATAAGAGGATCAGCGAATTTAAGAAAGGCTATCAACTTCGTGCTTATATATCTATTAAAGAAAGTTGACGCAACAGTTCTCACTGATACTGATAGCATCTTAAATAGATGGAAAGATTTCTTTTACGATTTGCTGAACACGCAGCTAAAAGATAATGTGCGTGGAGAAAAGGATATACACACCGCAGAACCGTATATCCCAGAACCCAACCGAATAGAAGTAGAAACCGCTATAAATAAATTAAAGAAACTCAAATCTCCGGGTGTAGATGAAACTCCGGCTGACTTAATTTTAGCTGGAGGCGAAAACTTGTGGAACAAGGTACACAAACTCATTCTCCTTATCTGGAACAAGGAAGAATTGACACAAGAGTGGAAAGAATCAATCATTGTTCCAATTCACAAGAAAGGCGACAAAACTGACTGTAATAATTATCGAGGCATTTCTCTCCTGTCAACATCCTATAAAATCCTTTCAAATATTCTCTTAACAAGATTGACCCCATACGCAAATAAAGTTATTGGAGATTATCAGTGTGGATATAGACGAAATCGATCAACTATCGATCAAATATTCACCATTCGCCAAATACTCGAAAAAAAGTGGGAATACAATACTCCGGTATATCAATTATTTATTGATTTTAGAAAGCCGTACGACTCGGTTACGAGAGAAACATTATACAACGTTCTTACAGAACTTGGAATACCGAGAAAGCTAATTAGATTAAATAAGATATGTTTAAATGAATCCCAAAGTAAAGTCCGGGTAGGAAACTTTTTGGCCACGAGCTTTCACGTCGAAAATGGCCTGAAACAAGGAGATGCGTTGTCGCCATTATTATTTAACTTTGTGCTGGAATACGCTATAAGGAAAATCAAAGATAGCAATCAGGGCCTAGAGTTGAACGGTATTCACCAGGTTCTGGCATATGCTGACGATGTAAATTTAATAGGAGATGATAGGAGAACAATAGAAAGAAATGCAGAGATCTTATTAAACCTTGCAGGAACATGGGTTTAGAAGTAAGTGCAAAGAAAACTAAATAGGGAAGACCGGGGCAAGTTTTCTATAGGGGTACGTTTTCCAACTGGCTTTAGTTCTGAAAGGATCTGACAGATCGCTCATGCGGGTGGACTGGCACGCCATCTACGCAAGTTTCAGTTGAGTTGCTGTGTTGACATAGGCAGGAGATCTTGTGAAATCATTTTTTCGAAAATCAGTAAAGTAGCAGGTGTGCATTAAAACTTAAAATAAATGTACTAGTGTTAAACGTACTGTTTGACATTGCATGTACTAAAGATGGTGTTCTTCCTTTACGTAATGATGTGTTTGTTTTGCAAATAATATATACCATTACCCCTTAAGAGATCCGGGGTTTTTGGGCTATTTTTTAGACTTTCAGTCAAGCAGCTACTGCATCGTCACTATTTATCCTAGGATCATGGTTCATACCTCATTCTCTTCAGAATAGAGCTGGCTTTCAAATGATACCACTTGCATGCTCATACCATATACCAGGAGCGGGGAAAATGATGTCAAAGGGAAAATTTTTTCTCGCAGTTTGGGCCCCCTGGAGCGACCCTGTGCGAACGTAGCCATCTTTAAAAATCTGATAAATAGTACTTGGTATACTGAATGTGTGTGCCAAATTTCAAGTTTCTATCTTAAATACCAAGGGCGGGAGAAATTTTATCAGGAATTCCCACCATGCCCCAAATTACCGTAAAACACCATGATCTCGGGTAAAAAATTTCCTGAGACATCCCTAATTACCCTAGGGTCATGTTTCGCCAATCGTTCTCTTCAGAATAGAACTGCCTTTCAGGCAGTATGACTCACGTGTCTCCATCATGTATCTAAGGCGGGAAAAAGAGGAAAAGCGGGATTTTTTGGGTCTAAATATCCTTTTTTCAACTTTTAGCCCCCTTGGACCCCCCTGTTTTAACGCAGAGATCTGAAAAAATTGGTAAATACTACTCGGTGGGCTGAATGTTTATGCACATTCCAATTTTCCAGGTT